>NC_045547.1:78213572-78268572 GCF_009769535.1 Thamnophis elegans
TTTAGATGGCAGCTTTCCAAACTAGATAAAGTCTGTAGTCATAAATATTCCTTTGAAAGACTGTTTGCCAGGCCTTTGCTGAATGTGAATGAGAGGAATTCACATCCGTTTAATAAAAGGGGTTTTGTCGGGACCAGGAATCTTCTTTGTGCTCTTTGGGGAAGCCTAGGTCAGAAGAATCATTAAATGAATCCTAGGAGATTTGCAAGTGGGCTGGTTGGTAGGTAAGATATACGAGCACAACAGGACCAGGGATGGCTGCTGCTAGATGGGGAAGGGTGAAATTGACTTACTGGGGGTGGTGTGTGTGACTTAAGACTTTCCCTCCCAGCTTCCCCACTGATTTTCCTTATGGGGAGTCGGAAGGGAAGATTACAAATAGTAATTGTGTGATTGCAGGATGTTGCAACCATTACTAGTGAAAGTTAGCTGCCAAGCATCCATCTCACAATCCGTGATGGTGTTATGATAATGAGAACGTCAAGGACCCTTGTTAAGAGTCCCCTTTCACTGATGTCGTAACATCAAGTGGTTGCTGAATGAATGGTCCTTAAGCCAGGACTAAAGGTAAAGGTTCCCCTCGCAGATATGTGCTAGTCGTTCTCAACTCTAAGGGGCGGTGCTCATCTCCGTTTCAAAGCCGAAGAGGCACCATGGTCCGAAGACGTCTCTGTGGTCATGTGGCTGGCATGACTTACAACCAAAGGTGCACAGAACGCTGTTTCCTTCCCACCAAAGGTGGTCCCTATTTTTCTACTTGCATTTTTTATGTGCTTTCGAACTGCTAGGTTGGCAGAAGCTGGGACAAATCACGGGAGCTCACTCCTTTATGCGGTGCTAGGGGTTCGAACCGCCGAACTGCCAACCTTTCTGATCGACAACCTCAGAGTCTTAGCCACTGAGCCATCGCGTCTACCAGTAGTAAATTCTGTAGATTTATGCATGTATTAATTTTTCTTCCCCTCACATTTTAGAACAGTATTTCAAAGCTGGGCATCCTTCAGGTGTATTAACATTTCTATCTCTAGAAGCTGAAGTTCTTTAGGCTGATTTTGGATCTCCAGGAGGAAAATTCTCGATGCCAACAGTAGAGGCGAGCCGGACAGGAGATGATTTTTTTAAAAAAATATTAATCAGAATTCCTCATTCAGGTGTTACATGCATAGGGTCAAAGTATCAACACAACCTCCCACCAGAGAAGCTTCGTGCAAAGACTATTTAAAGGTGCACAAACACACCACACAGCAGAGCAGTGGTGGGTTTCAAATTTTTTAGAATCTCTTCTGTAGGTGTGGTCTGCTTTATGGGAGTGGCTTGCCGGCCATGTGAATGGGTGGGAGTGGATTGCCAGCCATGTGACCAGGTGGGAGTGGCTTGGAAGTCATGTGACTGGGTGGGCGTAGCCAACATGTAAAATGTGGTGAAACTCACTTAACAACGCTCTTGCTTAGCAACCAAAATGTTGGCTCAGAAACTCTGGCACGCAAGTCTTAAAACTGTCAAGTTACAAGACCCTTGCACCCCTAACCCTTTAGAAACCGCCCCCCCTGGGGTGTTCAAACTTGACAGCTTTAAGACTTGTGGACTTCAACTCCCAGAATTCCTCCTCCAGTCATGTTGGCTCAGGAACTCTGGCATTGAAGCACGCAAGTCTTAAAGCTGTCAAGTTATAAGACCCTTGCGCCCCTAACCCTTTAGGAAAAAAAACACAGGAGTGTTCAAACTTGACAGCTTTAAGACTTGTGGACTTCAACTCCCAGAATTCCCCCTCTCGCTCTGCATCTTGATGATGTGCGGAGGGAGGGAGTTGGAACCGGTTCTAAACGGCACTGTAGATTTGTGGAACCTATAGAAGAGGTTAGAACTGGCAGGAACCCACCCCTGCAGCAGAGAAAAGGAGAAAAGGAGCATCTACAAAAAAATCTGACCTTGGTATTCTTCATCACAAATACAAATGGCACCGGTGGTACAGTATCCGTGGCCGCTGCAGAGTTTGGGACATGCTTCTCCAATGTAGACATGATCAATCGCCCAACTTTGTTTTTCTGGTTCTTCTCCTTTCTGGATCCATCGGAACTGAGTTGCACTAGAAATAAAATTGTCCACATGTCGAGACAGGAAGCCAGCATGGCTCCCAGGTAATATGCCAATAAACAGGTAGCCCTTCTCTTAAGAAACATTCATTTAATGACATTCCGCCATTGAAAAAAGTAACCTTTGGCCGTTTTTCACACTTAGGAAAAGTGTCACTTTCCGTCGCGCATGTTCAAAATTTGAATGTTTGGCAACTGCTTCATATTCATGACGGTTTTAGTGTCCCGGGGTTATGTGATCCCCTTTTGTGACCTTCTGACAAGCAAGTCAATAGGGAAGCCGGTTTCACTTAACAACTGAGTTACTAACTTAATAATAGCAGTGACAACTTAATAACTTAAAAGTTACAACGGCACTGAAAAATGTGAATTATTATGACCGTTTTTCAGAGTTACATCTTTGCGGCATTTCCCATGATCGTGTGATCAAAATTCAGACGCTTGTCAACTGCTTTATATTTATGACGTCGGTACTTACGACGGGTGCTGTGATCCCCTTTTGTGACCTGGCAAGCAGAAAATTCTGGCAATGGGAAAAACAGATTCACTTAGCAACCGCGTCACTAACCTATCCACTGCAGTGATTGACAAGAACCGTG
The DNA here is from genome assembly GCF_009769535.1 of Thamnophis elegans. Taxonomy (NCBI): domain Eukaryota; kingdom Metazoa; phylum Chordata; class Lepidosauria; order Squamata; family Natricidae; genus Thamnophis; species Thamnophis elegans. The sequence continues at coordinate 78,216,265 of NC_045547.1, forward strand.
GCAAGAAATGTCAAAAAGGGGACAAAGCTCACTTAACAACTGTCTCACTCAACAGCAGAACTTTTGGGCTCAAAGCTGGGGGGAGGCAAAAATGTCCCCGTTTTTCACTAAAACGGGGGCATTTTCCCCTTCTCCCAGACCTGCTGAAGCCTGGGATGCGGGGGGGGGGAGGCTTTGGGAGGCCAAAAATGGTTGTATTTGGTATATAAGACGCACCAACATTTCCACGCTCCTTTAGGGGGGGGAAAGGTGTGTCTTATACTCCGAAAAATATGGTAGCTAAAGTCAATGAATGTTGTGAGGGTTGATATGTTGCTGAAGATGCGCAGTGCGGTTACATTTCGGAGAGGAACAATGGTGGGTTACGACCAGTACGGCCCAATATAGGCATACTGGTGCCTGCCAAGAGCACCAGGTACCGTTCCGGTACAGTGCTCCGGAGGGCCCACCCGTCCGCCCGCACTCCTTACTGATATTTGAGCTCTTCGGGACTTCCGCGCACGGAGCGTATGGCTCCTGCGCGATGCTCCGCCGAGTAGTTGGAGCGTCATGCAGCGTCGCAGGCGGTAAGTACGCTTGAGTGTGCTACATGCATTCATGTGGTGGACGCTGGGCCAAGTAAGACCGTACCGGTTTCACCGGGATTTGGAACCCACCACCGGAGAGGAAGCTACCTGGAGGAGACGTGATCCGGCAGTTGGATGGTTATCCTCTTCCAAGTGGAGCTGTTGACAGAGTTATAGATGGTTGCCTCATGAAACTGAAACGGGGAGCATCCAACGCTGTTGGAGGAAGACGGAAGGCACTGGGTCTGGACGAGCTGCCAGGAATCTAATCTGAAAGAAAGCAAAAGAGAGATAAAATTGCTCGGTGTGGAAGAGGGAGAATGCTTTGGCAAACAGTGGCAGCAAAACTATTTATTTATTTATTATCAAAATTTATATGCCGCCCAATCCCGAAGAACTCCGGGCGGCTTACAAAAAAAAAAAAAGAGAGAGAGAGAAAAAGAGGAAAAAAAAGACAGTTTAAAATCACAACACCAACAACAATACATTCATTCTAATCGGGGCTGGACCTCAACAATGAGGTCAACAGCCCCAGGCCTGCCGGAACAGCCAGGTTTTTACAGCTTTCCTGAAGGCCATGAGAGTGGGTATGGTCCGGATCTCTGGGGGTAGCTCATTCCAAAGGGTCGGAGCAGCCACAGAGAAGGCTCTCCTCGGGGGCCCGCCAGCCAACACTGTCTGGCTGACGGCATCTGAAGGAGGCCCAATCTGTGGGATCTTACTGGCCGCTGGGAGGTATGTGGCAGTAGGTGGTCACGAAGGTACGCTGGCCCTAAGCCATGTAGACCTTTAAAGGTAATAACCAACACCTTGAATTGCGTCCGGAGACCAATTGGTAGCCAGTGCAGCTCGCGGAGGACAGGTGTAATGTGGGTGTACCTCGGTGCACCCAATATCGCTCGCGCGACCGCATTCTGGACTAGCTGCAGTCTCTGAACGCTTTTCGAGGGTAGCCCCATGTAGAGCGCGTAGCACTTAAGTGACTTCCCTACTTTCTCTTTAAGCCTTTTCGCACCCTAAGGATGTTAAAACAGCAGAATTCTATTTGTATTTGCCTTGATCAGGTATGTTCAGAAGAGCCTGGAAGCCCTTGGTGGAGTTTCCAGGTGTCAAATACAACACAGGTGGTTCACAGGTGAAATGGTTACGGTTTCCTGGGGTCACGTGATCCCGTTTTGCGACCTTTGGCCAAGCAAAGTCAACGAGGAAGCCAGATTCACTTAACAACCATGATAATAATTTAACAACTGCAGTGATTCACTTAACAAACGTGGCAAGAAAAGTTGTAAAATGGGCTCAAACTCAATTAACAACTTTGCAACATAAATATTTCAGCTCAGTTGTGGCTGAGGACTACCTGTATTAGCTGGAGTTGAATAATTGAAAAAAAACAAAAACATCTTGGCAACAAGTAATTTTGCATCTGTTGTGTTACCAAGAAAGATAATAGAATAGAATAGAATAATAAAATATGGAATGGAATAGAATAGAATCATAAAATATGGAAAGGAATGGAATGGAATAGAATAATAAAATACAGAATGGAATGGGATAGAATAGAATAAAAAATACAGAATAGAATGGAATGGAATAGAATAGAATAACAAAATACAGAATGGAATGGAATGGGATAGTATAGAATAGAATAATAAAATACGGAATGGAATGGAATAGAATAGAATAATAAAATACAGAATAGAATAGAATGGAATAAAATAGAATAATAAAATACAGAATGGAATGGAATGGAATAGAATAGAATAATAAAATACAGAATAGAATGGAATAGAATAGAATAGAATAACAAACTACAGAATGGAATGGAATGGGATAGAATAGAATAGAATAATAAAATACGGAATGGAATGGAATAGAATAGAATAATAAAATACAGAATGGAATGGGATAGAATAGAATAATAAAATACAGAATGGAATGGGATAGAATAGAATAATAAAATACAGAATGGAATGGGATAGAATAGAATAATAAAATACAGAATGGAATGGAATAGAATATGATAGAATAGGATATGGAAAAGAATAGAATAGAATAGATCTATCCTATCCCATCGTATCCTATCCTAGAAGAGAACAAAATAGAACAACAGAGTTGGAAGAGACCTCGGAGGTCTTCTAGTCCAACCCCTGCCTAGGCAGGAAACCCTACACCACTTCAGACAAATGTTTATCCCACATCTTCTTAAAAACATCCAGTGTTGGAGCATTCACAACTTCTGGAGACAAGCAGTTCCACTGGTTAATTGTTTTAACGAGATAAACAAGACATGTTTTTAAATTCCAATAACAGAACTTGAATCAAGGGAGATTTTACATTCATATCAAACAGTTACATTTATATTTACACAAGCGTTAAATAATTGTGAAATAGGTATTCCGAATCTTCAAGTCCACAGTATTTTCAATCACGGCCATAAGTTTCATATTTTACCTAGCATCCTTAGAGTATTCCAGCATTACCGAATGGAGATCACCACAAGATGTTGCTTCACAGCCAACGACAATCTGAAATGATTAAAATGAAATGCGTTTTCTCTTCAATTTTGTCATTCGGTTTGGAACAATTTGTTCTCATTGTCCATTCTGATAGTAGACCATTGCGTGTGTTTGTTCCAAAATAGGTAAAGGTAAAGGTTGCCCTCGCATATACATGTTAGTCATTCCCGACTCTAGGGGGCGGTGCTCATCTCCCTTTCAAAGCTGAAGAGCCAGCGCTGTCCGAAGACATCTCCGTGGTCATGTGGCCGCCATGACTAAACGCCCACGGAACGTGGTCCCTATTTTTCTACTTGCACTTTTTACATGCTTTCGAACTGCTAGGTTGGCAAAAGCTGGGACAAGTAACGGGAGCCCACTCCGCTACCAGGCTCTAGGGATTTGAACCGCCGAACTGCTGACCTTTCTGATAGACAAGCTCAGCGTCTTAGCCACTGAGCCCCTTTGAGTTCTAGTCCCGCCTCAGCCATGAATGGCAGCTGGGTGACTTTGGGCCAATCCCTTTCTCTCAGCTCAACCCACCTCAAAGGGTTGTTGCGGGGGAAAATAGGAAGTGAAAGGAGTATTAGGTATGGTCGCCACTTTGAGTTAACTTATAAAGTAATAAAGGCAGGACAAAAATCTAATAAATAGGCCCAAGATACCCTAGATACTCTTTTGACCCACCATCTGCATATTCATCTTAATTTGATATTATTGTTCGATGCATTCATGTAACTTCCAGAAACTCTAAATAAGCAACGTATAGTAAATATGGGATAATCACTTGAACATCGATCAGAGTTTCAGGACAATTCTGATTAAAGTCGATGTTTTACTCCGAATGCGCAGAAATGTCTTCTTACTTTAAACTGTATCATGTATCCAGGTTGTATAATGAGCTCGCGGGAGGACAAGATATTATACGTCTGATCCTTTTTCTTGTTAGGCCAGTAGAGATGGAAGGAGGGGTTACCGCAGAATCCCGCCGTCCTGACTGCATTTGGATAGAAACTCCAGTTTTCTTCGTGGGAGATCCCTTCTGTTAAGATCAAGGAGTGAAAACGAAGCAGAGAATTATTCGGTGCAAATATAGACAGAATCGTTAAAACGTGTTTGTATATTCAGGATATATAAGCATCCTCCAAAGCCTAAGGGGCAGATGATAGGCAACGCAATGTATCTAACGTGGTCAAATCTTCTATATATATAAAAATGGCGCTCTGTATATGTGTTTGTGTTTGTGTGTGTGTGTGTTCTAGCATAACTCTGGAACGCCTTGAGCAATTTCAACCAAACTTGTTACACAGATGGCTTACTCTCTGGAAAAAAAATACTGTTGGGGTAAGACACCTTTAACGTCCTTCGGGGTGTGTGTTCGTTAAGATACAGCGTGTTGTGCCTTAAAATGGCTTCTACTGTACTGCCTTAAAATGGCTTCTACTGTACAGTGCAGTAGAGTTGCCATGGTAATAGCCTTTCCTGTGTAATATAGGATTGGGATAAATAAATACCAGGGCAATGCCAGGTTATCAGCTAGTTATAAATAATTAAGACCATCTTCCCAGTTATCCAATTCTTTGTAAATATGGGATGTTAATTCAGAGAATTGAAGATGCTGAGAAACAAGAGGAGAAGAAGAATTTTATTACAATATCAGAAAAGGATAACGGAGTTCTCTACATTCACCATCCAAATCCTTGTATGAATTTTTAGGTCAATCAACAGTCCGTGGACAATGAACAGGTAGTCCTTTGACTTGCGATAATTCATTGAGTCACCGTTCCAAGTTACAATGGCACTGAAAAATATGACTTATGACCATTTTTCACACTTACGACCTTTGTGGCATCATGGTCACATGATCAAAATTCAGACGCTTGACATCTGACTCATATTTATGACTGTTGCAGTGTTCTGGGACATAATCACCTTTTGCAACCTTCTGACTAGCAAAGTCAATGGAGAAGTCAGATTCACTTAACAATATATTCACTTTATCTATCTATCTATCTATCTATCTATCTATCTATCTATCTATCTATCTATCTATCTATCATCCATCATCCATCTATCCATCATCCATCATCCATCATCCATCTATCTATCTATCTATCTATCTATCTATCTATCTATCTATCTATCTATCTATCATCTATCTATCTATAGCTCTAGCTCTAGCTCTAGCTCTAGCTCTAGCTCTAGCTCTAGCTCTAGCTCTAGCTCTAGCTCTAGCTCTAGCTCTATCTATCTATCTATCTATCTATCTATCATCTATCTATCTATCTATCTATCTATCTATCTATCTATCTATCTATCTATCTATCATCTATCTATCTATCTATCTAATCTTCTGGCACTAAAAAAAGGTAAAGGCTTCCCCTAGGGGATGATACTAATCTCCATTTATTAGCCAAGGGAGCCCATGTGGTCAGAAGACACTTCTATGGTCTTCTGGCCAGTATGACTGTATGGAACACAGTAACCATCCCACCGAAGTGGTACCTATTCATCTATTTGCATTTGCATTCTATCGAACTGCTATGTGGGCAGGAGCCAGAGGTGGTATTCTGCCGGTTTGGACCAATTCACGCAGATATGACCTGCCCAGCCACCCTGACTCTATTTCATCCTATTTAGGGACCCTTTTTTAGCAAAGCGCATGCACGGAAGGCCGGGTATGAACCGGTAGCGAAGGTAAGTGAAAACCATCCCAGGCAGGAGCTGAGGCAAGAACGGGAACTCACCCCATCTGCACGGCGCTTGGGTCTCGAACCTGGGCAGTCACTTAGCGTCTTTAACTGCTGAGCCATCGCACCCTCGTAGTAACTTTTGGGGTAAGAAATTAATTCACTATGTGATTCTTACCATCATCAAATGTGTCCACCAGTTGACTTGGATTGATTTCTGCTCCGCCAATCAGTATATTATCCAGGGCCCACTGAGCACGATCAAACCCCGAAACAACAATGCCGTTGTTAATTACAAATGGTTGCCACCAGCGTAGTCGAGTTGTGTTGGTCAGAGCCTCTTCTGGGAGCAGAATATAATCGTGCCTGATGGAGATATATTTCTGATAATCCATCTCATGTAGTAATGTCCACGATATTCCTATATTATGTTGGTTCAAGATAAAGAAAGAATTAATACATGTCTGAAAGAAAGAATTAATAAATGTCGGAGATTCCTTGTGGAGTTCTGAACAGCTGATTTGTGAGAATGAGAATTTTAGACTAATAGAAATATTTGTTAGGTGTTGTGGCCAAGGAGGTGCCATTGGAGCTGCCACCAGACTCCGACAGTGAGGGGCCCTCTGAGTCGGCTCTGGAGGATGTGAAGGACCCTGGACAGGGTTCCGACTCCGAGCAGAGCGCAGAGAGGCTGGTTGGCCACCAGGAGGCACCTGAGCCTTGGACCAGTGGGGAGGAGACAAGGGAGAGTGAGCCAGAGGCCAGCAGTGAGTTGTTCCTGGATGCATGCCATCGAAGAGCTACTAGGCGTCAGGAACAATTACACAATTACAGGAGGTGATTGCGCTCAGCTGGTGGTCATTAGGCTCCTCTCCAGACTATAAAAACCTACTTGTGCACACGCCCCTCTTTGCAGAAGTCAACGCAGGATTGAATGTCGGAGGACAGTACTGTGAGCATGGCAGGCTGAATTGCTGCCAAGCCTTATCTGTGTTTATTGCTGCCTGAGTTTGTCTGAGTTGCTGCTAAGGTCCTTATCTGTTTGTTCTGCTTGGCTTTCAGCCACTGAGGTTTTGGTGTCTTGTTATTAAAGGACATTCCATTTAAGCTTGTCTCGGCATTCATTACTGGACGGAGGAGAGGGTCAGAACAGTTAGGTATCATATAAATCACTTGCCTCCATCTGTTGAGTAATCCAGTAGAACTCCTTCCTTTCGACATGTTGGTCTATGACAAGTGGTCATGTTGTTTTCACTCCCTATTCTTCCAAAGTATTGTAGAAACCTGGATTAAAAAAAATGCATCACTAAGTATATACTTTAATAATGTGCTGGAAGAAACTGCATGTGGGTTTAAGTTCTGGATACTTCCCTTTCTCATGAGGGACTCATGGAGCACAACCTGAGACTTCGTGGGTTACTTAAATACGTTAAAACTCCTACTTTGATGTCTAGGCACTGATATCATTATTGTGGGAAAAGTAAATTTCAGAAACTCGATGTTTGATTAGAGCTAGACTAGATCAGCCATCTACAAAAGCTATTTATATGGAGCCTTCCTTCTACAATTTACTCCTTTTCTTGCATTTTTGGTGTGGCCTGCTGGCCACTGCCCCCCCCAGCAGCCAAATCAGAGGAGGAGGAGGAGGAGGAGGAGGAGGGGGAGGAGGGGGAGGAGGTGTGGGAGTCAGGGCCAGCATCAAGGCAATCTGAGAGTCCGAGAGGGAAGAAGGAATGGAGCTGTCAGAGAGAGAGAGAGAGAGAGAGAGAGATGGAGGCAGAGCTGGGCTGTCCATCAGCCCTCAGATGGAGAGTCAACATCCCCCCAGGACTGGAGGGGGCTGATGAGGAAGAGGAGGAACAGCTGGGTCCAGTGCCTGATGCGTGGATGTGCAGAAGGCAGAGGAGAGGAGAGGAAATCTATGGGCTGGTCCTTGGGACAGAAGTGCCACCACTGCTAGCGAGGCCCCAATTTAGCTCTGGGGATGTGCAGAAGGCAGAGGAGAGGAGAGCAGTGGAAATCTATGGGCTGGTCCTTGGGACGGAAGAGCCACCGCTGCTAGCAAAGCCCATCCTAGCTCTGGGGATAAAAGGCAGGGGGCAGAGATGGATAGATGTGGCAGAGGAGAGGAGAGCAGTGGAAATCTATGGGCCGGTCCTTGGGACGGAAGAGCCACCGCTGCTAGTGAAGCCCCACCCTAGCTCTGCGGATAAAAGGCAGGGGGCGGAGATGAATAGATGTAGAAGACAACTATTCATCTTCCAGCCAGACGGACTTGTTAGCCTGAGAGATAAACTGAGAGATAAGATAGCTGGTGCTCCTAATAAAGCAATAATTTATTTAAACATAGAGGGTTTGTCGTGTTTGGGGAGCTGGGTCAGAACAATTTTGGGGGGCAAAATCCATCTGTGGATTTAATAATTTAAAGGCTACTCCTTTCAACCGAGATAATTTTAAAAAGTGCTTAGACTATAGGGCTGCAGTGAGAGCAACCTTCAACAAGATGAATTATATATGGTCCAGCTTCGGAAGGGTGGATAATTTATTAAATTATTAATAACTTTTCACGAGGCTAGCTGACGGATGTGGTCAGCTGGGGAAATAAGTCCTTCCTTCCCTTCCTTCCTGAGTCGACATTTTAAGGATGAAAGATTTATGCCCTGTGGCACCGTCCCCTTCGCCTTCCGGAGTCACACCGTGGTTATTATTCATCGCTAACCGTCATTCAAACGGATGAGCTACGTTCACCTCTATGAGGTAAGCTGACCTACTTTGCGCCCCGCAGGTCCAGGTCTTGAGTCATTGCCTGCCTCACTGTTGGTCCCCCAAAATATAGAGCCGTGTCCTCGGCCAGGACCCCACATTCCAGGCAGGCCAGTCCGCCTTCCAGGGACATCCATAAATCAGGGCGAATTTCTTCGTTGTCAAAACGCTCCTTCAAGAAGGTCTGGTGAGGGATTGCAAGATATGAAAATATAGGCTGATGGGCTGTTTTCTTCTTTCAGGTGAAAAGTTCAGAAAAATACAGTTCCGTCATTCCTCTTCGTACCCTTCTTTCCCCCTGCCCCTTTCTTTCCTTCCTTCCTCCCTCCCCTTTCCTTCCTTCCTTCCTTCCTTCCTTCCTTCCTTCCTTCCTTCCTTCCTTCCTTCCTTCCTTCCTTCCTCTCTTCTCCTCCCTTCCCTTCTCCCCATTCTATACCAGAAAAATACAGTTCCTTCATTCCTCTTCCTACCCTTCTTTCCTCCCTCCCCTTTCCTTCCTTCCTTCCTTCCTTCCTTCCTTCCTCTCTTCTCCTTTTCTTCTCTTCTCTTCCCCCATTCTATACTAGAAAAATACAGTTCCTTCATTCCTCTTCCTACCCTTCTTTCCTCCCTCCCCTTTCCTTCCTTCCTTCCTTCCTTCCTTCCTTCCTTCCTTCCTTCCTTCCTTCCTTCCTTCCTCTCTTCTCCCTTCTCTTCCCTTCCCTTCCTTTCTCTTCCCTTCCCTTCTCCCCATTCTATACCACAAAAATACAGTTCCTTCATTCCTCTTCCTACCCTTCTTTCCTCCCTCCCCTTTCCTTCCCTTCCAGAAATAGATTCTGGAATAATAAAGTTGTTTCTGCAGAAATGTAATCCAAATGCATTCTAAAAGGTAAAGGTTTCCCCTCTCCAGTCGTGTTGGAGTCTAAGGAACAGTGCTCATCTCCATTTCTAAGTTGAGGGAGCCAGCATTGTCTGAAGACAATTTCCATGGTCAGGTGGCCAAGGTGACTATATGCCAAGGTGTACAGAACGCTGTTGCCTTCTCAACAAAGTGGTACCTATTTATCTATTCGCATTTACATGCTTTCGAAGTGCTTGGTGGGCAGGAACTGGGGCAGGAACGGGAGCTCGGCCCACTGCATGGTGCTGGGGTATCGAACCCGGATTGTCAGCTTCCCTGCAGACAAGCTCAGCGTTTTTAACTGCTGAGCCACCACGCCCCTAAATACATATTAGTCAGACCCCAAACCAAGAATGACAGGTGGTAATTCCTCCAAGCTGTTCCTTATTGTTTCGCATCTACAGACAGAATCTTGCCAGACTGTACTATCTGCATCTCCAATATACTCTGTACTGTTAGGGAGGACCTGTCCCCACCCTCTTTCTCTCACACAAAATATTGGGGCTGAGATGCCTCTTACTTTCCAAGTTTCCAAGTTTAATAAAATTCGTATGCCGCCCACTCCCATTTGGACTCTGGGTGGCTCACAACAAGACAAAGAGACATTTAAAATTAAAAAATAAAAAATACAATATTAAAATTCCACATCATCCATACCATCTAAGCGGGGCTGGATATCAATCAACAGCCCCAGACCTGCCGGAACAGCCAGGTCTTGATGGCTTTACGGAAGGCCGGGAGAGTGGTAAGGGTCCGGATCTCAGCGGGTAGATTGTTCCACAGGGCCGGCGCAGCAACAGAGAAGGCCCTCCCCCGGGGAGCCGCCAGCTTCTCTGGAATGCAGTCCCTCCCTCCTGGGAATTGAGAGACCGCCTACTGCCAATTACCTCCACTAGACCGATAAGATCGCATAGATTAGGCCTCCTCCGAATTCCATCAGCCAGCCAGTGTAGACTGGCAACTACCCGGAGGAGAGCCTTCTCGGTGGCCGCTCCGACCCTCTGGAACGAACTCCCAGTGGAGATTCGGACCCTCACCATTCTCCAGTCCTTCTGCGCCGCCCTTAAAATCTGGCTGTCCCGGCTGGCCTGGGGTTAACGATTCTAACCCCACTCGAATTGTATGACTGTTGTGTTCTTAAATGATGTAGTGTCTGCATGTTGTAAATTGTTTGTCCTTCCCCCCCCCCCCCTTTTGAACAGTGAGCCTCCCTGAGTCCCCCCAGGGAAAAGGGCGGCATACAAATAAAGTGAAAATGAAAATGAAAAAAATGAAATCTGCCCCCTCATTACATTCCCTCACAATGCTTTTATAATAGTTCATGATATGCCACTGATGGCCAACTTTTTTGGCACCGTGTGCTGAAAAGGGAGCACTTTGCGCACACTCGTCTGGGCCGCAACCGGGAAGAGGAGATGCCCAGGGGGCATGCATATGCTGGAAAATAAACTTCTGGTTTCCGGCCCGTGCATGTGTGCTGGCCAGCGAGTCTTCTGGTTACTGCCGTACATGCGCCAAATCAGCTGGCCGGCACGCATGCTCGTGCTGAAAAATGGAAGACCAGCTCCTCCGGTTACTGAGACTGCGGCACGCCCAAAATGCGCACCAGAAACCCAGAAGAGGAACGGGCGACGCCGCATGTGCCAGGCGACATGGCTCTCTGAGTGCTACTTCGGGCACGCATGCCATCGGTTCGCCATCATGGTGATATGGTATTACTTTGAGTGCAAAGATTTAGCTTATTTGCATTGCTTTCCGTGGTCCAAATGCTCTTTAAAGTACCTTCAGAGGATGGGTCAAGTAACAATTCGGCCCGGAGTATCCAGGGTCGCAAATGCACTGCTCTTGCAAGCAATCACCATGGCCTTGGCAGTTTTCGACACAACCAGGACCAAGGTAGAAATTGTCAATGGCCCACTGCATATCGGAGTACTTCTGATAAAACCTGAATCTCACTGGACTGCAAGAAAACAGAAGAAGAAGAAGAAGAAGAAGAAGCTGAGATTATTACACACAACTTTTTTGGGGGGGGGGGGTCAATTCATTTTTCTGTTTGTCTGTAAGGTTCTTAACTAATGTTAGTTTTAGTTAAATTTAGTTTCATTTTCGTTCTTTCTTTGTTTATTTCAATCCTGCAACTTCTCCGTGGTCTTCCATTTTTCCTACCAGCGTGGGCCCAGTTTCTAATGGTTCATCTGCAAATGCTTGCAATTTATATTTTCCTTTTTTAAAAATTTTCCACGCCTTTTATTTCTAAATCTTGTCTAATATTTATTTTATTATATTTATTCTAATATGTTGTCTAATATAGGATCTTGACAAACTTGAACATTGGGCACTATCTAATAAAATGAAATTCAACGGTGAAAAGAGTAAGGTTCTACATTTAGGTAAGAAAAATGAAATGCACAGGTACAGTATAGGTGGTACCTTGCTCAATAGGAGTAATTGTGAGAGGGATCTTGGAGTCCTAGTGGACAGCCATTTAAATAGGAGCCAGCCTTGTGCAGCAGCTGCCAAAAAAGCCAACACTTGGCTGCATAAACAGAGGGAAAGAATCAAGATCACGTGAAGTGTTAATACCACTTTATAAGGCCTTGGGAAGGCCACACTTGGAATACAGCATCCAGTTTTGGTTGCCATGATATAAAAAAGATGCTGAGACTCTAGAAAGAGTGCAGAGAAGAGCAACAAAGATGATTAGGGGACTGGAGGCTAAAACATATGAGGAACGGTTGCAGGAACCGTTTTGTTATCTGGTATGACTAGTTTAATGAAAAGAAGGACTAGGGGAGACATGATAGCAGTCTTCCAATATCTCAGGGGTTGTCACAAAGAACAAGAAGCTATGGGTGGAAACTAATCAAGGAGAGAAGCAACTTAGAACTGAGGAGAAATTTCCTGACAGTTAGAACAATTAATCAGTGGAACAGAAGTTGCCTCCAGAAGTTGTGAATGCCCCAACACTGGAACTCTTTAAGAAGATGTTGGATAGCCATTTGTCTGAAACGGTATAGAGTTTCCTGCCTAGGCAGGGGGTTGGACTAGAAGACCACCAAGGTGCCCTCCAACTCTGCTATTGTATTGTATCATTGTATTTCTGTTTAGCACTTCCAATGTCAATATAAATAGTAAATATAAATGGCACGATTTATAGGCCACGATTTCTAGAAAATATGCTTTCTCAGTTCTGGAAAACTTTGCAAGATAGAGTTCAAGTTAAAAAGAAAGGATTGTATTGAAAGTGGTGAATTTGTCTCCCGTTGAAATTTTTGAAGGGAAATTAAATCAGGTAGTCCTTGAGTTAGGGCCACAGCTCAGCCTAAAATTTCCACGGCAAACGAGACAGCTGTTTTGAGCGAGCTTTGCCCCATTGAACAACCTTTCTTAGTCACATTTGTTAAGTGAATCTCTGCATTGGTTAAATTAGTAGCATGGTTGTTAAGTGAATCACAAAAGGCGATCCCATGACCCCGGGGACGCTGCAACCGTCATAAGTACATGCCAGTTGCCAAGTGTCCAAATTTTGTGACCACGGAGATGCTGCAAAGGTTGTAAATGTGAAAAATGGTCATAAGTGACTTTGTTTCAGTGCTGCCGTAACTTCAGACGATTACTAAATGAACAGTTGTAAGTCTAGGACTAGTTGAATGGGAAAATCAGCCCTTCAGTATTTCCGGTCCCGCTTTTCTGGCTTTTAACCAACGGATGGAGAGTTTTTGGAAACGCAAAAACTTTCAACTCATTTACACAATGTTCCAATCTCTCCTTCTTCGGTACATTGTAGGCTCCCCCCTCCTTTGTTATGATGCCATGCCTCTATTTGATAATTAATTATAAAGGTAAAAGTTCCCATCGCACATGCGTACTAGTCGTTCCCGACTCTAGGGGGCGGTGCTTATCTCCATTTCAAAGCCGAAGAGCCAGCGCTGTCCGAAGACATCTCCGTGGTCATATAGCCGGCATGACTAAACGCCTGAAGGCGCACGGAACGCTGTTACCTTCCCAACAAAAGCGATTCCTATTTTTCTACTTGCATTTTTTACGTGCTTTCGAACTGCTAGGTTGGCAGAAGCTGGGAGAAAGTTAATGGGAGCTCACTCGGTTATGCGGCGCTAGGGATTCGAACCGCCGAACTGCTGACCTTTCTGATCGACAAGCTCAGCGTCTTAGCCACTGAAGTATAGTTTCCTACTTACTTTCCTACTAGGTTTTCAGGCAATGGGTACGTTATCCTTTTCCATCCTTTGGTCGGAAAGAAGACCGAGGGCTGGGAAACGGCCCCAGAGCACTTCGGGTCGGCAGGCAAACATTGAGGGATGAGGTATCTCCAACTCACGCCAAAATCGGTGGAGTATTGTACGTGGACTTGGTTCTGAGCAATTTTTTCAGAGGTTTTACATCCGACGGAAATCTAAGGGGTGCAAAAACACGAATGCATTTTGTTTTTTTTAAAAAAAATCAGCGAAAATAATTCAGATCTTAATGCCTAAAAAACAATGTTAATTCAACAGAAGAGAATATTTGTAAGTCAAGGTTCAAATGAGGGACCATCGGTGAATTAGTGGTCTGCTTCGCCAGAGGCCAACAGGGCTGGTGACAGACTCAGACAGTGAGGAGGTTGGGGGGGAAGATGGGCCAGTCCTGGAGTCTGGGGAAGGCTCTGATGAGGGCTCTGCTTCGGAGGCAGAGAGGGGGCCAGGGCTGTCTGACAGTTATCAGTTGCCTTCGGAGTCGGAAATCAGTGGGGCAGAAGAACAGCTGGAGCCTGTTCCCAGTGTGCACAGAGCTGCCAGGAGAAGGGAACAGCTAAAGAACAGGGGTTAACTTGGGAGTAAACGCACAGATAGACGGTGAATGACCCCTCCCAGAGGGAATAAAGAGGAGCAGAAGGGGAGTGGAGTTTGCAGGAGACCATTAGTTCAATTAATTAGGGTGAAGATCTGTTCCTGACTTCTTGCCAAGTAATTGCTGCTACAGCATGGCGTTTAGAAGATATCGGCCTGGCAGCTCTCCAAGCCTGATGAAGGTCTGTAGTTGTGAAATCTCTTGAAAGACTGTTGACTGGACTTTAAACTAAAAAGAGGGTTTGTTTTTTTTATCGGGACGAGGAGTCGGCTTCCTGCTTTTGGGAAGCCTAAGTCAGAACAATTAGTGAACACTGCTAGCCTATATCACCCAGTATCTTTCCACATGGTACTCCGTGAACTTAGCCCATCATTCTGTGGTGGGATTCAGCCAGTTCGCACCTATTCGGGAGAACCGGTTGTTAACTTTCTAAGCAGTTTCGGAGAACCAGTGGTTGGAAGAAATCTCCTTTTGTTTTCTTCCACTTTACAGGGCTAATCCTGTAAGGAAGGCAGGAAGGAAACATTCTGGTGTTGTTTCTAGCCTCATCTTTATTGCTCTGCTTCCAGAAACTGCCTCTCCAGTTAACCCTTGTTACATTGTAACAGCAAAGGCGAAGCGCCCATCGACGTGAGTGACGTTGAGTTGGCCATGACCACCCAGTCACATGACCACCGAGCCACCCCCTACCCAGCTGGTCATTAGGGGAGAGAACCGGTTGTTAAATTATTTGAATCCCACCACTGCCATCATTAGAACAGACTTTACAATAGGACTAAGGGTGAAGTGATAGCCGTATACCAATATTTGAGGGGCTGTCATTAAGAGGAGGGGTTCAATTTATTTTCCAAAGCACCAGAAGGCAGGACAAGAAACAAACTAATCAAGGAGAGAAGCAACATGGAATTAAGGAGAACATTCCTAAAAGTGAGGACAATTAATCAGTGGAACAAACTGCCTCCAGGAGTTGTGGGGGGCTCCATCACTGGAGGCTCTTAAGAAGAGATTGGACAGCCACTGGTCTGAAATGGAAGGGTCTCTTGCTAGAGCAGAGGGCTGGACTAGAAGACCTCCAAGGTGCCTGATTGATTGATTGGTATACTGATAAGTCAAAGGTTGATATCGAAGTACCGGCCAGGAATTTGTGGTTTAGACAAAACCAACTTCTTTTTGGAAAGCTATTTATGAATTCAAAGGTCCATGCAAATCTCCATTCTTCAAAAGTAGCGTTGACCTTGAACTGCATGATCCAATGCTCCGTAGGAGTGAGGTCATGGGTGATGGCGTAGGCCTCTCTGCCATCATGGCTACCGCACATCAGGACGCCATCCGGAGAATCACAGAATTTTTCGATGGAGCAATCGTCATGGAACATCCAGAGGTCGTTCACTTAAGAGAAAAAGCAAAATTCCGATCAGTATTTAAAAAAAAAAAAAAAATTCCAGTCAGCGTTTAAAAACTCCAGTCGGTATTTTAAAATCAACCCGTTTTGAAATTAAACAGGTTAATTAGGCTGTCTTAATTACTGAAAACCGGTGCCTGGATTTACTAATGCATTAAGGGATTGCAACACGATAATGAATTGTGTTTTTATAAACACAACAGTTTAGCTAGATTCTTACACTTTTAGAGGAAACTAAGCCTTGTGATAAGAGGGACGATGTGGCTCAGGGGCTAAGAGGCTGAGCTCGTCGATCAGAGAGGTCAGCAGTTTGGTGGTTCGAATCCCTAGCGCCGTTTAACGGAGGGAGCTCCCGTGACTTGTCCCACCTCCTGCCAATTCGAAAGCATGTAAAAATGCTAGAAAAATAGGGACCACTTTTGGTGGGAAGGAAACAGCGTTCCGTAAGCCTTTGGCGTTGAGTCATGCCGGCCACATGACCACGGAGATGTCTTCGGGCAGCGCTGGCTCTTCGGCTTTGAAACGGAGATGAGCACCGCCCCCTAGAGTCAGGAAGAACTAGCACATATGTGCCAGGGGAACCTTTACCTTTTTAAGCCTTCCAATAACACTATATTTCCCCCAGGCCTGCTTTGGCTCTTTCGATATCCTTTTATATACCTCTCTTTTAAATTGTTATCTGCTTAGAAAAAAAAGCAAATAGCTGATGCTTCTTAAAATCACTCTGGATGATTTCTGTGGTGGGTTTCTTCTTCTTATACAAATGTCAAGTAAAACTGTCATCCCAGTTCTAACATAAGGGTTGAATTTAAGTGGTGTTAAATTCAATCCTTCGTTTATCATTTGTAAAATTTACCTTTTTTTTTTGTTGGGCTGTTTCCTTATATTTGTCTACATTTTTGCGCTTCTGGACCAAGATTGCTGGGGGGCAAGAGGCTGACTCTGTAAACTGCTTAGAGAGGGCTACGAAAGAACTGGGAAGTGGCGTATAGGTCTAAGTGCTTGTTTTGGCTCCCCTCGCAACATCCGAATCAGAGGAGGAGGAGGTGTGGGAATCAGGTTCAGCATCAGGGCAACCTGAGAGCTCCAAGGAGGAAGAGGGAATGGAGCTGGCAGAGAGAGAGAGAGAGAGAGAGAGAGAGGGAGAGAGAGAGAGAGAGAGACAGGGAGAAGACAAAGAGAGAGACAGAGAGAGACAGTGAGAGACAGAGGAAAAAGAGAGACAGACAGAGAGAGAGTGAGAGACGGAGAGAAGAGAGAGAGAGAGAGACAGAAAGTGAGAGACAGAGAGAGGAGAGAGAGAAAGAGAGATGGGGGAGAGAGAGGGAGACAGACAGACAGACAGACACACAGACAGATAAAGGCAGAGCCTAGGCGGTCCCTCAGCCCCCAGATGCAGAGTTAACATCCCCCAGGTCTGCAGGAGGTTGATGAGGAAGAGGAGGAACAGCTGGGTCCAGTGCCTGACGTGCAGATGTGCAGAAGGCAGAGGAGAGGAGAGCAGTGGAAATCTATGGGCTGGTCCTTGGGACAGAAAAGCCACCATTGCTAGCGAAGCCCCACCCTAGCTCTGGGGATCGAAGGCAGGGGGTGGAAATGAATAGATGTGGCAGACAACTATTCATCTCCCTGCTGGATGGACTTGTTAGTCTGCTGGGAGAGAGAGACTTTTTGCCAGAGCTGCTGGGGCTCCTAATTAAATGAATCATTGATTTAAATATAGAAGATTTGTCGTGTTTGGGAGCTGGGTCAGAACAGCGCTATTGCTATCTTGTATTTCTCTCTCTCTCTCTCTCTCTCTCTCTCTCTCTCTCTCTCTCTCTCTCTCTCTCTCTCTCTCTCTCTCTCTCTCTCTCTCTTATCTATTTCACTCTTGAACCATTTGTTTTTGTTAGTTTTTATCTTTATTTGTAAACACATTTAATAAAATACATTGGGTCTTTTTTAAATTAAAAAAAAAAACCAGCGACTCTCCCACTGATTTGCAATTCCACGAAGGCTTACCTGTGGTTCTGTCGTCTACAAACATATCAAAAGCAATTCTGCCCGTCGGCCCCGCGTCAGCTGGAGACTGTTCGTGCTGGGGCAACGGCGCACTGCTAAATGTATCCAGCATCACCGTCCTCTGATCCGCCGAGCCCGAGATTAAGACGTTGTCAATTGCCCAATCGCTTTGGTCGAGACCTTCGTGTTTAGGCTGCCACCAGCGAAAACGAGTCCCCACTCGCTTGGCATCCGGAGGGAGGAGAATGTTTACGAAGCTAAACGGAGAAATGTCACACGCCGCTGGATTGAATATTTTAGAAAAATCGCATAGAAGTAATCCCTTGGCTTACAGCAATTCACTTAGTGACAGATTCGAAGTTACAGCGGCGCTGAAATAAAGTAATGCAACCCTTTTTCACACTTATGACTGTTGGGGCATCCTTCCTAGGTCGGTAGATTGTAGGGGGCAATAGACTGACTCTGTAAACTGCTTAGAGAGGGCTGTGAAGCGGTATGTAAGCCTAAATATTATTGCTACTCCTTCCTTCCTTCCTTCCTTCCTTCCTTCCTTCCTTCCTTCCTTCTTTATTCCCTTTCTCATTCTCCTTCCTGGTGGTGCAGTGAGTATTGCAGGCTGACTCTGCCCACTGCCTGGAGTTCGATACTGACCAGCTCAAGATTGACTCAGCCTTCCATCCTTCTGAGGTGGGTAAAATGAGGACTCTTGGAAGGGCAAGATGGTGACCACATAGAGAGGGGCTGTAAAGCACTGTGAAACAGTGTATAGGTTTAAGTGCTATTGCTGCCCCTTCCTTCCTTCCTTCCTTCCTTCCTTCCTTCCTTCCTTCCTTCCTTCCTTCCCTTCCTTCCTTCCTTCCTTCCTTCCTTCCTTCCCTCCTTCCCTCCCTCCTTCCTTCCTTCCTTCCCTCCTTCCTTCTTTATTCCCTTTCTCATTCTCCTTCCTGGTGGTGCAGTGAGTATTGAAGGCTGACTCTGCCCACTGCCTGGAGTTCGATACTGACCAGCTCAAGGTTGACTCAGCCTTCCATCCTTCTGAGGTGGGTAAAATGAGGACTCTTGGAAGGGCAAGATGGTGACCACATAGAGAGGGGCTGTAAAGCCCTGTGAAACAATGTATAAGTCTAGGTGCTATTGCTGCCCCTTCCTTCCTTCCTTCCTTCCTTCCTTCCTTCCTTCCTCCCTTTCCTCCCTTTCCTTCCTTCCTTCTTTATTCCCTTTCCCATCCTCATTCCTGGTGGTGCAGTGAGTATTGCAGGCTGACTCTGCCCACTGCCTGGAGTTCGATACTGACCAGCTCAAGGTTGACTCAGCCTTCCATCCTTCTGAGGTGGGTAAAATGAGGACTCTTGGAAGGGCAAGATGGTGACCACATAGAGAGGGGCTGTAAAGCACTGTGAAACAGTGTATAGGTTTAGGTGATATTGCTGCCCCTTCCTGCCTTCCTTCCTTCCTTCCTTCCTTCCTTTCCTCCCTCCCCTTTCTCATTCTCCTTCCTGGTATCGCAGTGGTTAGAATGCCGTATTGCAGGCTGACGCTGCCCACTGCCAGAGTCCTGACTGGCTCAAGGTTGACTCAGCCTTCCATCCTTCCAAGGTGGGTAAAATGAGGACCCAGATTGTTGGGGGCAATAGGCCGACTCTGTAAACCGCTTAGAGAGGGCTGTGAAAGCACTGTGAAGCGGTATATAAGTCCAAATGCTATTGCTTTCCCTATGGTCATGTCCTCAGAATTCAGATGGTGTCTCGGGGATCCCTTTTGCAACAAGCAAAATCAACAGGAAAGGTTGATTTGCCTTCTTGGTCTTAATTCAGTTTATTCATACGGACAGGATAAGGTTTTTATGACTTATCTCAGTGATCGCTAACATTTTTGGTGCCAAGTGCTGAAAGCATGCAGGCACCCATAATGCAATGCGCCCGCGCCCCCCCACCCCTGTGTATGCATGTGCAACCCCTTCCATGCATGCATGTGGACCCCCCTTGCGTGCACCCCTGCATGTGCGCCCCTGTCCCTGGCGTGCATGCATGCTCATCTATCCACATGCCCCTTGCTCCCCACACATGCACGGCGGAAACCTAAAAATTAGCTGGCCAATGGGAGGTGCACGTGCATGCAACGGCAGAACTGAGCTTGGATGATGTCTCATGTGCCCGTAGAGGGCGCCAAGTGTGCCCGTAGAGTGTGCAATATGTTCGCCACCATAGACTTATCTCAAGGGGCAACATGGACATAGCTATTACCCAGGCTTGCTGAACTGGTCATAAAATATTTCCATCAAAAGCGTCCACGTGATGCCGCCATTCGCTGAGTATTCCAGGAGAACTCCTTGGTTACGGCTGTTGGGGCTGATCAGGCATCCATACATGAAATAAAACTGAATGAATTCCGCCTTGGTGAGGTTGAGATCCACTGTCACGAGCAAACGGCTGCATCCCTTAGAAAAGAAAGAAAAAGATTCTGAACTTAATAACGGCAGCAAGATCGTTGGTGGCGCAGTACTGGAAGAAGGAAGAAGTGCCTACTATTCAAGAAGGGACATTAAAAGGGTTCCACCACAAAACCGCGGTGGAATAAAGCGCGCTCGACGAAAGCGCGTACATGACGTCATCACAGCGCGACGAAAACATCGCGCTGTGAGCGGTAAATTTAAAATTAAAGCGAAAACCTTACCCTAACCCCCCCAAACCTAACCTTAACCTAACCCTAAACCTAACCCTAAACCTAACCCTTAACCTAACGCTAAACCTAACGCTAACCCTGAACCTAACCCTAAACCTAACCCTAACGCTTAACGTAACCCTAAACCTAACCCTAACCCTTAACCTAACCTTAACCCTAACCCTAACCTTTACCTTTATGTGAATCGGCTTGCTTTAATTTAATTTTAATTTTAATTTAATTTATTTTTAATTTTTTTCGTTGCGCTGATGATGATGTCACGTACGCGCTTTCGTCGGGCGTGCTTTATTCTACCGTGGTTTTGACGGGTCACGCATTAAAAGTAGTAAACTTAGCAGAGATGGCCAAAATCTCAGCATATTTGAAGGACCATTCAGATGAGAAGTACAAGTTGGAATGGAGAAGATGGATTGACTACATTCAAAATAAATATCGGATTAAGGAATTTCAGTTAGCTTATGAATGAACAAGGAATGTTATAATTTACCTAAATTTAGTTTAATAAAAGGGGAGTTAAAGTACAAGAGGGAGGTAGGAAGCTATAGTTAGTTAGCTTATGTTAGTGTATGATTGTTAAATGTTTATACCCGGTAATTTGCTCTGGGAAGTTGTGGGGGAGGGAGGGTTGGAGGCAGAGGTGGGTTCCTACCAGTTCGCACCTATTCAGTAGAACCGGTTCGTCAAATCTACCGAACCGGTTAGAAGAGGTTCCACCAGTGGACCCGGAAAGCAGGCCACACCTACGTAAGAGGTTCCAAAATTTTTTGAAACCCACCACTGCCACACACACACACACACACACACACACACACACACAGAGAGAGAGAGAGAGAGAGAGAGAGAGAGAGAGAGGCTCACACAGAGAGAGAAAGAGAAAGAGAAAGAAAGGAAGAAAGAAAAAAAGAAAAAAAGAAAAAGTGAGAGATGAAAGAAAAAAAGGAAAAAGGGGCAGAGAGACAAAAGGAAGGAGAGAGAGAGAGAAAGAGAGAGAGAGAGAAAACACATGGTCGGCAAGCCACTCCCACAAAGTCACATGGCCGGCAAGCCACTCCCACAAAGGAGGCCACACCCGCAGAGTAGGTTCGAAATTTTTTTGAGACCCACCGCTGGTTGGAGAGGGGGGAGGGTTGGGGTGGGGGGAGAGAAGGGGAAGGGGAAATATTTGTAAAATTTATTAAAACTTTTCAATTAAAAAAAAAGAAAAGAAGGAAAAAGTCGAGAGCGCTAACGGTTAAAAAAGAAGCAGCCGCAATTTCGTATTGTTAAATGATACGCTCAGAAGGACAATCGTCGTTGTCGTTTCTTCTCTTCAAGGAAGGCAAAAGGAGGATTAAGAGTTCTATGAATAAGGATGTGAATTGCGTTTTGACTCAATCCAGAATAGGAGCTTTGGTGCAGATGAGAGCAGCAGGAAAGGTTTCCAGCAGAATATATTATTGTAGCGGGACAATTTGGTTTCTCCAAAGTTGTTTCCCCAATCATTAACGGTTTATTAATTTATTTGTATCCCGCTTTTAGTGTTTTTATCAACAACTCAAGATGGTGGATGTGTCCAACACACCTTCCTCCTCCTATTTTTTCTCATAACAACAATCCTGGAAGGTGGGTTGGGATAAGAGATACAGACTGGCCCAAGGTCACCCAGTTAGCTTTCATGGCTAAGGCGGGACTAGAACTCTCAGTCTCCTGATGATTGGCCCAAAGTCCTCCAGCTGGTTTTCTTGGTTAAGGTGGGACTAGAACTCACATTCTCCTGATGATTGGCCAAAAGTCCTCCAGCTGGCTTTCTTGGTTAAGGTGGGACTAGAACTCCCAGTCTCCTGATGATTGGCCAAAAGACCTCCAGCTGGCTTTTGTGGTTAAGGTGGGACTAGAACTCACAGTCTCCTGATGATTGGCCCAAAGTCATCCATTGATTTTCTTGGCTAAGGTGGGACTAGAACTCACAGTCTCCTGATGATTGGCCCAAAGTCATCCACTGGTTTTCTTGGCTAAGGTGGGACTAGAACTCACAGTCTCCTGGTGATTGGCCCAAAGTCATCCAGGTGGCTTTCATGCCTAAGGTGTGACTAGAACTCATCTCCTGCTTTTTATCCTAGTGCCTTAACCACTAGGCCAAACTGGCTCTCTATATGAAAACAACTTAAGAGTTTATAGTCCTATTCAACACAGCCCAAGAAGTTTGCAAGCTTGAATCGTTATTTTTCAATTAGGCTGGGTTAATATCTTAAGGCTTTCTTTCTTCTCTTTAAAGAAATAAGAAGAAAAAGAAATATTTTAAAGAAATATTTCAAAATATTTTGCTTTTCTATGCACACCCATGTCCAGGAAATCATCATATTGACAGCAAGGCGAAGAGAGTTCCAGAAACATCAACCCAAGAAAGAGAAGGCAGCCTGGGGGAGGGGGGGGGGAGGGAGCCGCCATAAATGACCTGCTGGAGATGAACAACATGCCCGAAAATCCAAATACTAACCCCGCTAAAATGAAGAACCATCCCAGAAGCCACCGCACCGCAGACGGTGCTCAGTTTCCCTCCATTGACAGTTAGCCAGTTCTGGCTGGTTGGGGCACGGTTGAAATTGTCTTTCAGCTGTGTGGGGAGGAACACATCTGGCTCGTCGCAGTATAACCCGCTCCAGTTTTCATCACACCTGCAAAAGACAGCAGACAGAGAACCCAATTAGAGACAAACACCCGATATTTAAGGGTTTCAGCAAGATGAATGAGTTTCATCGACAGTGTTAGCTTCCTCGAATCTCAGAGATGGGCTCCAACCGGTTCGACACGGTTTGGCCGAATAGGTAGTAACTTGGTTCAAAGTTTGGTTCAAAACTGTTCCACTGAAAAGTTCTTGGCTTTAATGCAAAGAAGAAATAATATTTGGAGAGGCACAACCGATGACCCTGTACAATTCAGCCTGCTGTTTTTAATGGTTCACTGACAATTGTGCGATAGACAAAACCGTGCCAACAAAACCACGACGTCGAAATCACTAATTGATTTTTGACAAAAGCGCGACGACAAAATTTCCGCCCCTCGTTTTGTGAAATCATACTTTTGAAGTAACTACTTGGCAGTGCTACTTTGGGGGCTTCGAAGCTCCAGGTCGTGATGAGCTGGTAGAAGACATGGTGTGGAAATTAAGAAAATTATGGAATTATCAGTCGGTTGCAGGTGGTTAAGAGAGAAGAAAGCAACGTTGCCATATATACACACACGCACATAAAATTGGCAAATAAAGTTAATTCCACTTCCAACAGCAGATGAGCTGTTGGAAGTGACAATTATACAAGAAGCTAAATTAAAGGCCTTCAGAAAAAAAACAACGTGAATATGGTACGGCAGATTTCAGAAATTGCAGTCGGAGGCCAGATTTGAAAATCCACGCAGTAAAAGCATCAGCTGTAGAGCAGAATACAATAAACACTCTTCAACGGAACTGTGTTTTTTTTTTGGAAATATTTTCGGAACTGTGATTTAAAACAAGACTGCAGGGATAGCTCGCCGAGTCATAATAATAAGAAACCACAAAATGGCAACTTCCCAAGCTATTTCTTTCTTCTTTTTTTTTTGCCAGATTTGTAAATTATACCACTAAATATAAAATATTAAACTTGGCACACAATGATCCTCTCTAGTGACATCAATCTAACAGGTTTTAGCTGGCTCGCACGGTGCCCTGGATAAAAGATGTTATCTAAAACGTGTTGGGTTTTTACATAATAAAATATTTTTCACTGGCACTTTGGATAGTTTTTTTCCCCTGTTTCTGGCTTGATTTTTAATATCTGACTTCCATTTTTTTTTTTTTTGCCCATCACTATCTTATAGATAAAACAATCTTTTTTCTGATATTTTAAGTCAAAAGCTGTGAGTAAAGGAAAGGTTTCAAGTTTTTCCCTAACCAAATTAGAGTGGAGGGATTCTGGGACCGTTACAACTTGCGCCGGGGGTCGGCAACCTTAAACATTCAAAGAGCCACAAAGGTTCTAAACCAGTGGTGAGTTTCAAAAAATTTTTTAGAACCTCTTCTGTAGGTGTGGCCTGCTTTGTGGGAGTGGCTTGCTGGCCATGTGACTGGGTGGGAGTGGCTTGTCAGCCATGTGACCGAGTGGGTGTGGCTTAGCAGTCATGTGACTGGGTGGGAGTGGCCAACTTGTAAAATGTGGTGAAACTCACTTAACAACGCTCTTGCTTAGCAACCAAAATGTTGGCTCAGAAACTCTGGCATTTGAAGCATGCAAGTCTTAAAGCTGTCAAGTTACAAGACCCTCATACCCCTAACCCTTTAGGAAAAAAAACCCCAGGGGTGTTCAAACATGACAGCTTTAAGACTTGTGGACTTCAATTCCCAGAATTCCTCCTCTCGTCTTCATCTTGATGATGTGAAGACGGGCGGGGGAGGGAGCTGGAACCGGTTCTAAACGGCACTGTAGATTTGTGGAACTTCTTCTATAGAAGAGATTAGAACTGGCAGGAACCCACGCCTGTCCTAAATGGAAGTCCACTGTTCAATTCTGGAGCCAACTGGAAGTCCTGTTCCCCCATCATAGAGTCTCCTCCTAATACGGCATCCTTTTTCCTCTACCTGTCCTAACCGAAAGCCCTATCAATTGTGGAGCCGACCAACGACAGGGAGCCGCAGCAGAAAGATGAAAGAGCCACATGCGGCTCCGGAGCCACAGATTGCCCCATCCCTGACTTAGGTGACATGAGAAAATATTTAAACGGGATCAACAGTTATTTTGTCTTCCTGACAATGTTTTATATGTAACTCTATGAGGAAATACAAAGCGAGTTAAATTCTTTCATTTTTGATAATAATAATAATAATTGTCATTATTATTACTACCAGTACTATTCCACCATAAACACTGGAGGCCAATGAATTTGTTCTGACACCAAGTTTTATAAGCAGCTGGTAAACCTCCCCCCACCGCCCAGGGAATCAAATAAAGAAGTAGGTGAAAACCACAAAAATGGATTAACACGCTTCTATCAAATTTACATTTTTGTTTTATCTGGCACTTTTTAAAGGCAAGGTGCAGGCCCCCTAATCTTAACTGAACAGGATATTTTAATTACTATAAGCTTCCCAAGTCATCCCAAAGCTGCTTTTTCAAGAGGCAACTGGACTTTCCATTTTTTCTTTGAAGAAGTTTCACTGCTCATCCAAGAAGCTTCTGAAAAGCGAAACATCTTCAACGAAAAAAAAAAAGGCCAGTTCCCTCTTGAAAAAAAAAGCACTTTTGGGATAACCATGACCTGGATGACTGAGAATCTCCATGGATTTCCCGAGTAACAGCACCTAAATAGCATCTACCCTGTTTCCCTGAAAATAAGTCCTCCCCAGATAATAAGCCCAATCGAGCTTTTGAGCACATGCGCTAAAATAAGCACTCCCCGTAAATATTTAAACGCATACGCAGCTAGTCCCTGCCATTTCCTTCAGTTGCTTGCTGTGCAAACAACACGAAGCAAGGCCAGTGGGGGGGGGAGAGAAGGGGGAACATGTCCCATGCACCCCACACGCCCTTACCTAGAGCCTGTAGAGCCGAGGTGGCGCAGTGGTAGAGTGCAGTACGGCAGGCCACTTCAGCTGACTGCTATCTGCAGTTCAGCGGTTCAAATCTCACCGGCTCAGGGTTGACTCAGCCTTCCATCCTTCCGAGGTGGGTAAAATGAGGACCCAGATTGTGGGGGCGATATGCTGACTCTGTAAACCGCTTAGAGAGGGCTGAAAGCCCTATGAAGCGGTATATAAGTCTAACTGCTATTGCTATTGCTATTACCTAATGGCCACTCCCACAACCCTAGCCACTGCAATAGCAATAGCAATAGCAGTTAGACTTATATACCGCTTCATAGGGCTTTCAGCCCTCTCTAAGCGGTTTACAGAGTCAGCATATTGCCCCCAACAACAATCCGGGTCCTCATTTTACCCACCTCGGAAGGATGGAAGGCTGAGTCAACCTTGAGCCTGTGAGATTTGAACAGCAGAACTGCAGAACTGCAGTCAGCTGAAGTAGCCTGCAGTGCTGCATTTAACCACTGCGCCACCTCGGCTCTGCGTCCCTCCTGTCATGCTAATGGCCGCCACAAAAAGAGCGGCAGGCCCAGCGACGCGCAACACAGCAGCAGCCATGAGGTGATCATGCTCGCCGCCTCCTGCACCTCAAAAATTATAAGACCTCGCCGAAAACAAGGCCGAGTGCTTCAGGGATCAAAGGAAAATAAGACCCTGCCTCATTTTCGGGGAAACATAGTAAATGACGAAGGGTGTGTTTAAAAAAATATAGTCTAAACAATTGAAATAAATTTGGTACATTAGACCTCTTCAATCCAGTTCCGCCAAAACTACATTTAAAAAAAAAAATGACATATAAATGGTGCACTAATCCATCACAGCCGACCATTTAATTGTAAAATTCCCTTTAATCGTTGCGTTAGGAAAGTGGTTCTATTATCTGTCTTCGCAGATGTTGCCAAAAAAATAATGCACGAGGAATTTTAGTAGCTGTGGTTTTTTTTCCCCTAACAGGGAGAGGAGCAGTGATACTGATCTAGAGGCACTGTCATCAGAGCCTCCACTGGGTCGATGATAATTGATATTAACGATAGCTTTGGATTATTGCGCTGGCTGAAGAATCGTCCAAGCGCTGAAGATAAGGCAAAATAATGGGGCCAATTATTTTCATGAATTGTTTTATTGATCTTTCTGACTGCACAGAATTTGTTCCGCTTCATTAGCCCACATTCATGGTTGGGAGACATTTTGTTTTGAGAGGAGACCGAAAGAGATTAATTCGAACGGGGAAGCTGGTTAGTTTGAATTCTGAGAATAAGCCAACTGAACTGATTATATCCCAAGTCAGTGAGGGGGAACCTTTTTCGGCACCGAGTGCCAAAAAGGAAGCCTGCGTGCACGTATGTGCTCATCTGGGCCGCAACCCGGAAGAGGAGCTGCCCAGGAGGCGCGCGCGCGACAGAAATTGAACTTCCGGTTTGCACGCCCCTGACAGCTAATCTTCCAGTTACTGGCATAGCAATAGCAATAGCAGTTAGACTTATATACCGCTTCATAGGGCTTTCAGCCCTCTCTAAGTGGTTTACAGAGTCAGCATATCGCCCCCACAGTCTGGGTCCTCATTTCACCCACCTCGTTAGGATGGAAGGCTGAGTCAACCTTGAGCCAGTGAGATTTGAACCGCTGAACTGCAGATAACAGTCAGCTGAAGTGGCCTGCAGTACTGCACTCTAACCACTGTGCCACCTCGGCTCCTGCATGTGTGATGATCATCTGGAAGACCAGCTCCTCCAGTTTCTGGCACTGCCATATGCACGAAGGCCAGCTGATCATCACACACGGATGCGCACCAGAAACCCGGGAGAGGAATGGATGACGGCGCATGTAACAGGCGACATGACTAAGCATGCCACTTCGGGCACAAGTGCCATAGGATCGCTATCACGGTCCTCAGTGAAAACCATGCACAACAAGTCCTCGACTTGCCACCACAATGGGGCCCAAAATTTATGTCACTAAGCGAGACATTTTAAAGTGAATTTTGATCCGTTTTTTGACCCTTTTTGCCACAGCGGTTAAGGCTGTAAAAGGGGATTGTGTGACCTTAGGGCGCTGCAACCATCATAAATGTGAAGCAGTTGCCAAGTGGCTGAATTTTGATCACATGACCGTGGAGATGCTGCAACGGTCGCTAAGTGTGAAAAACAGGCACAAGTCACTCTTTTTTAGCGCTGTTGTAACTTTGAACGGTTACCAATTGAATCATTGTAAGTCGAGAACTACCTTTATTTCTTTGTGATATTTAGTGGGGCGGTCTGGTCCACACTACAGGTAGTCCTCAACTTACAGCAGTCCATTTAGTGACCATTTGAAGTTACAAAAAAAAGTGACTCATGAACAGAGGTAGTATTCAGCCGGTTCGGACTGGTTCACTCGAACCAGTAGCGGAAATCACGGTTGGCTCTCTGCTGTCCTTTTTAGGCTGGGCGCATGCGCAGAAGGCGTGCGTGTAAGCAAAGGACATGTGCGGAAGGGGTGCGTGCACCCGTGAATCAGTGGGAACAAAATGTGAAACCCACCGCTGCTCGTGACTGAACAAAGTGACTGAACAAAGTCACTTTGTTCAGTAATGTTTGAACAGTCATTAAATGAAGTCTTGTAGGTCGAGGAGATAACCTGTAGTTACTCTAACACAGGGGTCAGCAAATGCGGCTCTGGAGCCGCATGTGGCTCTTTCCTCCCTCTGCTGTGGCTCCGTCACCGGTCAGGGCCACAATTTTGAGAGGAGCTTCCGGTGGGGCGGGGGGGGGGAAGAAGCAGTGCTTATGCAGTGTCCTATGACTTAAGGCAGGGGTCAGCAAACTGCGGCTCTGGAGCTGCATGTGGCTCTTTCCTCCCTCTGCTGCAGCTCTGTCACTGGTCGGCGCCACAATTTTGAGAGGAGCTTCAGTGGGTGGGGTGGGGGGGAGAGAAGCACAGTGTGCCAGAAGAAGACTCTGTGGACAGAAGGAGGGTTTTCCAGTTGTCTCCACAATTGATAGGGCTTTCGGTTATGACAGGTAGAGGAAAAAGTGCTCTGTGCTAGGAGGAGACTCTATGGTGGGGGAACTGAACTTCCGGTCAGCTCTAGAATTGAACAGGGGGTGTCCGGTTAGGACCTTTGTGGCTCCCGGTGTTTTCTTTTCTGTGGGAAACGCGTCCAAGTGGCTCTTTGAGTGTTTACGTTTGTTGACCCCTGCTCTAACGTGTCTCTCTCAGTGGAGTTAATACTTACACGCAGTTTCCTTCAGTACATCTTCCATGCCCGCTGCACATATCTATACAGCCGTCGCCTATGTAGACATTGTCAATAGCCCACGTTTGCTGCTTGTCAAAAGGAGCTGTTTGGTGCCAACGGAAGCGGGTCGCATCCGATCTTTAGGAAAGACGACACGTGAAAAAAACAACAACACAGTGCTTGTGGAGTTAAGGCCTGAGAACCAGCACATTCCGTCTGTGGTGTCGATCAAACAGAAACTGTGGCTTTATTCAACAAATAAACAAAATCCAAATAATGAAAGAGGGAAACAACCTGGGATTAAGGAGAAACTTCCTAAGTGAGGACAATTAACCAGGGGAACAGCTGGCCTCCAGACGTTGTGGTGCTGCTCCACCACTGGAGGCTTTTAAGAAGAGACTGGACAGTCAATTGTCTGAGAAGGAATAGGTTCTACTGCGTGAGCAGGGGGCTGGACTAGAAGAGAGGTCTTCTTCCAATCTATTCTATTCCTACTATTCTATTCCTATTCCTTATTCTATTCTCTATTCTCTATTCTATTCTATTCTATTCCCATTCCCATTCCTTATTCTATTCCTATTCCTTATTTTATTCCTATTCCCCATTCTATTCTATTCTATTCCTATTCCATTCCTATTCCTTATTCTACTCCTTATTCTACTCCTTATTCTATTCTATTCTATTCTATTTCTATTCTATTCCTATTCCTATTCTATCCTATTTCTATTCCTTATTCTTATTCTTATTCCTATTCCTATTCCTATTCTATTCATATCCTATCCTATCCTATCCTATCCCTATCCCTATCCCTATCTCTATTCCTATTCTATTCCTATTCCATTCCTATTCCATTCTATTCTACTCTTTTCCTATTTCTATTCCGATTATTATTTCTATTTCTATTAACAGTAGATGGCAGCATTAAACTTCGGACCAAGTCTGCTCCCGAAAAGGAACAAAACTTTTGTTCAAGCAGATTGCAACCCTATTTGCTTATTCTGTTTATACTCTGTACCCCCAACATTTTTTTCCCCTCTTCGGTGTTCCTCCAATTTTTCAATCAGAGTAGGGTGATCTTTGAACTTAACCCATTGGTTTTATAGTCTCAACTATTTCTGATAAATTGGAAACAAAATTTTAAAAGCCCGAGGTGTGTTTATGGTTTAAGTACGAACCCTCTTTTTTTCTTATTACTCTGCATCCTGTTTTTAGGGCAATTGAGACCGGTTTCCTCACCGTATAAAGGAGGTACTTGAGAAATTGTTTGTCTATAAGAACCTTTTGGTTTTGCCCGACTCTTGGTGATTTTATAGGCAAGTGATCTCCATGGTACAGCTTGGAGCTGAAAACAGCTCCCCCACCAGTTGTTTTATGCTTGACTTGTAGGAGGTTAGCACCCATCCCTCTCCTAGAAGAATGAAATATTCTAGGAAATATTAAAAAGACAGAATATTGTGTTTCCCTGGATATTGTTGGAAGAAAAGTCCTTCTGGGTTCAATTCCAAGTGGGGAAAAAGACACTAGAAACATGGAGGCTGTTTGGAAAGATGGTTTAATGGTGGGCAGGACCACCTGGCTTGAGGTCCTGAACAGAAAAGGGTGGGGTCACATGCTTCCAGATGTTGGGCGAAGAAGAAAAGCTAACTGAGGACAAATATGCAACTTGTAGAATTCCTTTGGAAAACAAGAAACGTGTAGCCAGGGGTGGGATTCAGCCGGTTCGGCTGAACCAGATTCTAATTTTACATCTAGTTCACCAAACTGGTAGTTGAAAGGACTGGCTGGCCCCGCCCACCCCATCCCTCCCGGGAGTCTCCACGTGGCCCATTTTGGATGCTAGGCAAGTGCAGGGCCTGCGCAGAGGCTCCAGGAGAGCAAAAAACAGGCCTCCCAGAAGTTCAGGAAATGAGCCCGTTTCTAGTCTCCGGAGCAGGGGGATTCAAATAATTTAACAACCTGTTCTCTGCCCTAATGACCAGCTGGGTAGGTGTGACTCGGTGGTCATGTGACTGTATAGGCATGGCCAACTTGACATCACTCACGTCAATGGGAGCTTCGCCTTAGCTGTCACAATGTAATAAGGGTTAACCAGAGAGGCAGTTTCTGTAAGCAGGGCAATAAAGATTAGACTAGAAACAACACCAGGATATTTCCTTCCTGCCTTCCTTACAGGATTAGCCCTGTAAAGTGGGATAAAACAAAATGAGATTTCTTCCAATTCTCCCAACTGCTTAGAAAGTTACGAACCGGTTCTCCTGAATAGGTGCGAACCGGCTGAATCCCACAACTGCTCTGGAGGGCCTCTGAAGGTTAGGGAGGGTGAAACTGCCCCCCCCCCGAAGGCTAAGTAGGCCACACCCACCATGGCCACACCTATCCAGAAACCTGGCAGAGAACCGGTTATTACAATTTTTGAATCCCACCCCTGCACGTAGCTATTGTGGAAAAAGAGACCACTGTTTTCAAAGTCATAATATAATGGGAAACTCGTTATGCTGGATAAAAGCGTGCCAAATATCACTCACCTGGTGTAAGGAGGAAGTGGCAAGATAATTCTTGTCCATTTGTTGAAGGTGTCGGATACCAAGACCCTCTGGAGGTGATACCTGTTGCATTCTACGTTAGTAGGAAGGCAGTCCCTTACCACAGATTGCCATGTCAAACCAAGGTCCACAGAATATTCCAACTCAATAGCTAAAAAAAGAAGAAGAATGAAACGCAAACATTGTAAGATTGGGTTATAGGCAAGCATTAAAATATTACACGCGAAAAGATGATAAAAACAGCACATTGATTTTAAAGCCGGAATTATTTCTGTTGGGGATTTAACCTGAAATTTATAGTAAACTCCGCAGCTAGAATAGTATTTGCACAACACTGGAAAAGTGAAGCGATTCCTACTGATGACAAAGTGATTAGGAAAATATTAGAATGTGCAGAAATGAATATATTAACATTGGCGATTAAGGAGAAAGAGCAAACTGAATATCATATGATATGGGAATTATTTTAGAGAATAAAAATGGAAGTTGGAAATAAAAGGAGATTAAAGAAGAGTAGAAAATATGTTAAGATAGAATATAAATAATATGATAATTGTTAGCATTATGATGATGAGGACTATTACTGTATGTTTAATGTAATTATTATATTTTTATAAGAAGGAATAACCTGTTCGTTATTTCTTCTTATAAAAATATAATAATTACATTAAACATACAATAATAGTATAGTAGAATTACAGTATAATTCTAAGATTAGAAAATCAATATCAATTTAAATGATGTTGTAATTTGCATAGAGATATTTGTACCCAAATGACACATTGTTTAAGGAAAGATGGAATTTTCATATTTAACAAAACAAATAAAAACTTTTTATTAAAAAAAAATGCACATGAAGATGAATAGAGATAACTTTTTTTTGAAAATTTTATTAATTTCATATATACATTCACAATTATATGATCTCATAACTATTATTAATAATATGTATTTATAAAAAATTTTCCCCTACAGTTGACAATATACTTGAGGTTACTTTCTTACCATCCCATAACTCCATCTTATCTTACAACATTCCTACTTCTTCTTCCTTCCTTCCCTCCTTCCTTCCCTCCTTCCTTCTTTCCCTCCCCTCCTTCCTCCCCTTCCCTCCTCCCCTTTTCTTCTCTCCTTCTTTCCTTCCCTCCTCCTTCCCTGCTTCCTTCCCTCCTTCCTTCCCTCCTTTCTTCTCTCCTCCTCTCCTTCCTTTCCCCCTTCCTTTCCTCCTACCTTCCCCCCTTCCTTCTCTCCTACATTCCCTCCTTCCTTCCCTCCTTCCTTCTCTCCTTCGAATAGAGATAACTTGAATGACTGCTCCAAAGGGACTTTTGTTCAAAGGCAACTGGGCTGCCTTGGTTTTCCTTTGAAAACGTTTCACTTCTCATCCAAGAAGCTTCTTCGGTTCTTCGGTCAGAGCTGAAGAAGCTTCTTGGATGAGGAGCGAAACATTTTCCAAGAAAAACCAAAAAAGACTGGTTGCCTTCTGAAAAAGCATCTTTGGGACAACCATGACCTAGTGACCTCGATAGTTGGGTGTTGTGGCCCAGCCGGAGCCGTTGGAGCTGTCACCAGACTCCTTATGGAGGCTTATAGAATGCTGCTGCGGGATGGGGGGGGGCAAAAAACAGCCCGTTCTTTGCTCATTTCTGCCCTCCCCAGCCCCCAGGAGCTCTCTGAAAGCCTCCATAATGCTCTGCAGGGCCATTTTGGTGAAGGGAGGCAAAAAAAATGCTATATTCGATGTATAAGACGCTCTACATGGGGCTGCCCTTGAAGAGTGTTCGAAGACTCCAGCTGGTCCAGAAAGCAGCCGCGTGAGCGATTGTGGGTGCACCCAGGTACACCCACGTCACACCTATCCTCCGCGAGCTGCACTGGTTACCAATTAGTCTCCGGATCCACTTCAAGGCGCTGGTCGTTACCTATAAAGCCCTTCATGGCATCGGACCTGGGTACCTGAGAGACCGCCTCCTGCCGATCACCTCCCATAGACCGATTAGATCTCACAGGTTAGGTCTTCTCCGGATCCCATCTGCCAGCCAATGTTGGCTGGCGACTCCCCGGGGAGAGCCTTCTCTGTTGCAGCTTCAGCCCCTCTGGAACGATCTCCCCGTGGAGATCCGGACCCTTACTACCCTCCCGGCCTTCCGCAAAGCCATTAATTCCTGGCTGCTCCAGCAGGCCGGGGGGCTTTCGAAATATCCAGCCCCTCGGAAATTGTGACTGTTGTGTATTTTAATATGTTGTTTTGTGTATTATCCCCTTCCCTTGTTTTATTGTAAGTCGCCCGGAGTCCTTCGGGAGTGGGCGGCATACAAGATCAATAAAACTAAACTAAACTAAGCCCAGATTTTCAGCCTCTTTTTGGGGGGAAAAAGGTGCATCTTCCACTCCGAAAAATACGGTAATCAGATAGGCAACTGAGTGTGTTTAAGAGTGAACTAATGCTGTTAGGCATTTGGGTCTTGCGGTTGTAGGTGATCTCTGCCGGTGAATGTAGTTATATTTTTATGAGTTGGATTGTTTCTGGCTTCTGGCATTCGGTTGTTGTTATCTGCACTTCTGATGGTTATAGCCTTGTATTCCAACTCCTCTTGGGATCTGGATGGCTTAAATCCAGCCAGCTTAAATAAATATACAGCCATAAAAAATAAATCAAACGGAGGGCAGGTTATGGAGCCGCCGAGAAGTTCATTGGCAGGCCCCGATGGATAAATCAAGGCATTTAGGCCGACAGAAATGATAATGAAGTTCTGAAATAGGCACAGGTGTTGAAATTGGAGATATGCGGCGTGGAGTTTCTCAGCCTTGGCAACCTGGAGGTGTGCAGACTCCAATTGTGGAAGTCCACACGTTGCCAGCGCTGAGAAAAATTGGCAATAGCGATGGAGAGCCTGTACTATGAACTGGCACACTTTCGTGGTTCAGATTGATCCTTAACTGCATCTTTGCCAAGTGATCTCAGGCAGGTCATTGCTGGTAGTCCTCTACTTACAAAGTTCCCTTAGGGGGCCATTCAAAGTTACAAAAGCTGCGGAAAAAAAGAGGAATGAAGCCGTGTCTCTATACACTGTCGATTTCTTTTCAATAGTACGGTTTTAGGATATTTAGGTGTTTATGTGTGACACTTTATGTCACACCTAAATTAGGCATGAGGGCAGGACCAAGAAGCAATGGGTGGAAACTAATCAAGGAGAGGCGCAACCTAGAACTAAGGAGAAACTTCCTGACAGTGAGAACAATTGATCAGTGCCTGCAGGAGTTCTGAATGCTCCAACACTGGAAGTTTTTAAGAAGAGATTGGATAACCATTTCTCTGAAATAGTATAGGGTTTCCTGCTTGAGCAGGGGGTGGGACTAGAAGGCCTCCAAGGTCCCTTCCAACTCTTCTTTATTCTACTATTCTATTCTATTCTATTCTATTTTACCTCATCCCATATTCTATTCTATTCCATCCCATCCCTTATTCTATTCTATTCTATCCCACATTCTATTCTATTATATCCCATATTCTATTCTATTCTATCCCATCCCATCCCATTCCATCCCATATTCTATTCTATTCTATTCTATTCTATCCCATCCCGTCCCATATTCTATTCTACTCTATTCTATCCCATCCCATATTCTATTCTACTCTACTCTATTCTATTCTATCCTATCCCATCCCATATTCTATTCTATTCTACTCTATCCCACCCCATCCCATATTCTATTCTATTCTATCCCATCCCATCCCATTCCATCCCATATTCTATTCTATCCCATCCCATCCCATATTCTATTCTATTCCTCTACTCTACTCTACTCTACTCCACTCCACTCCACTCCACTCCACTCCACTCCACTCCATTGTTGTAAATCGAGGACTACCTGTATATACACAGAAAGACAAATAAGCTCAGATGACCTTCTCATAAGTGGCGTAATTCTCATGGATAAGATTTCTGACAGATGAACAGCGCTAGAATGAATTGGAACTTTAAAATGAAGAGTCAGGATTGCATTTGGGCTGGGAGTTAATTTCCCCTTTCCATTGGAATGGCTTCGTTACTTATAAGTAAATAACTATCTGCTTCATTCATTTTCTTTAAGGGTCATTCCCATTGTTACACTGAATTCTGACGTACGGGGTGTGAGCTTAATAGATATACGCGATCCCATTCCACTCTTGTCAAATTTAAACCCACTGCACGCCAATATAATTTATAGAAGTGCAAAGAAAATGTTAAGATAGTATTTTGGTCTCTGGAGTTAGAGACATTGTAATTATTTAGAGCATGGCACCCCATAAGATGAGGAATTACGAGAAATCAAAGCCAGGATGGGAGATTTATGTGAGGAATGTCCAGCTCTTTTCTCCTAGGTATGAATTACTCAGAACAGCAAATATATCTGTGAATAATATATCTGTTTTATAGCCATGAAAATTACAGCTAATCTCTGACTTATAACCACGAGTCAGATGAGAAGTACAGTTGTCAGTCATTGTGGTCGTAAGTTGAGGCACCTATGTGACTGAAAGTTACAAGCCACCAAATTTTGATCTTGTGAGTATGGGGATGCTGAAGGGTCAGAGGTCACCTTTTTCAGTGGCGTCGTAGCTTTGAACGGCCACTAAATGAATGTTTGTTACCTGTATTAAAAAATGCTGCTGAACAGCCAGAATCATTTATGTGCAAAACTGGAAAAATGATAGCATTCCC
The DNA here is from genome assembly GCF_009769535.1 of Thamnophis elegans. Taxonomy (NCBI): domain Eukaryota; kingdom Metazoa; phylum Chordata; class Lepidosauria; order Squamata; family Natricidae; genus Thamnophis; species Thamnophis elegans. Next base: position 78,252,654 of record NC_045547.1, read on the forward strand.
TCCAATGGAATGGTGATTAAAAAAAGTGCTAGAATGTCCGGAGATGGATAGGCTAACAATGGTAATAAAAGAAAAAGGGGAAACAGAATATTATTTGATTTGGGACACATGGTATAATTGCTTAGAGAATAAAAGCAAAGAATAAGAATGTAAAAGTAAATTAATAAAAGAAAAAGGGGAAACAGAATATAATTTGATTTGGGACACATGGTATAATTGCTTAGAGAATAAAAGTAAAGAATAAGAATGTAAAAGTACATTAAGAAATCACAAGAAATGTTATATACAGGAGGTTGCAGCACAGGACTCAGGATATCACTACAATAGAGCTCAGGAGGTCGTTACAACAAAAAAGAACAATAGGCACACGGCCAGTACCTCAGCCACACAGGATGTTACAAAACAGCTGACTAATTTGCAAACATCAACTCCATCAACTAATCAAGATGCTGCAACACAGCCAACCAATCTGCTTGCAGCAGCAGAGCCAGTACTCCACACACCCCCACCAGTATTTATAGAGGGACGGCAGCTCCAATCACGCTTTGCTCACGCAGGCACGAAGCTGAAGACACCAGCCTGAGGATGACGAGTGGGATCTCGTCGAAACATCGCCAAGATACTCCCTGTTAGGAATATAATCTAACAGTTGGGTTGGCAATATATAAATCATGTAACAATGTTGTACCTCTTTCTTTAAACCATACTGCAAAATGTGATTGGTTGCTGTTTTCCTCAATCGGCCATAAGAGGGAGCCAGAATGACTGTTAGCTCTCTGTTTATTAGATGCTGGGCTGATCTGATCTGAGTGTTTTGGAAGCTGACTGTTAGAAAGTGCCGTGAGCTATTGTAAGTTTTGCAACTGCTAGCAAACTTTGTGTACTGGACTGTTTGTATGATTATGGACTATGTTATTTGGATTATCCCTTAACTGAAAGACGTTGATGACTGACTGTCTTATCCGTGTATACTTGGACTGTTTGATGGACTCTGATACATCTATTTCCACGAAAGTAAAAGCCTATTTAAACTGCAGTGTCTCTGTATGCTGGTTTGTGTGTTCTCCAACACAAATCTCACAATGCTTCTCTGAACACATTCGCTCTCCCAACAGGGAGCTTACCTAACACTCCCAATCTTACACGGGAAAAGATTCGAATACACCAAAACCTGCATACCTCTACCCGTGAAAATCTACGAAAACACACACACACACAATCACACACACACACACACACACACAAACATATTTACGTAACCACAATAATGGTTGTATAGAATAGATATGTACACAAAAGGAAAGGAAGAACAATGAAAACAACTTGTACTTATGAGTTATATTGATACCGGAGCATTGTAAAGATCGAAATGGTGATGCAAATTGAAGAAAACTGTTTAATTAAAAACTATTTTTAAAAAAATAAAAAAATAAAAAATGCCGCTGAGGCAACCAAAACGTAAATGACAAATTTAAAAAAATGGCTTTTACCGTAACAAGAATCGGTGACTGAACAAGACGCAGCAAAATCCAGCTGAAGGAAAGAGTCCTCGTTTATGGCGATGTCGGTGGTGACCACGTAGCGAGTGCTGGCCTTCTCAATGAAGACCAAAGCGTCCCCCGAGGAGCCACAGACGGGCATTTTGGTTCCCCCCGGGTGGAGGAGCCATTTCTTGCTGTCCAAGGTGCTGAAATCATCTTCCAGGACCGTGTTGCCGGAAATATTCCCGCCAATGAGGATCTGGAATATAGAGACAAACAATGACATAATTTCCCTGTGAGGAAGTTGAATTGAAAGGTCTGTGGGGATTCTCAATCACCCCTGGTCACGGCTGTCCCAAAGGCGCTTTCCTAAAAGACAACTGGAGTTTGCTTTCCCTTGAAAACGTTTTACTTCTCGCCCAAGAAGCTTCTTCGGTTCTTCTTCAGTGAACTGAAGAAGCTTCTTGGATGAGAAGTGAAACATTTCCAAGGATTTAAAAAACTCTCCAAGAAAGTCCAGCTGGCCTTTGGGTTTAATTGAAATATATATATTTTTTCACCATACCAGAGTGATCGCTGACTCACCCGATTACTAGGTTTTCGTATTTTGTGTCTGCTGTTTAACGAAAGCACACCCGAATGAAAATTCAGGCAGTCCTTGACTGAGAACCACATTGGGTTCCAAATTCTACTCAATAGTAGTAACTGTGAGACGGATCTTGGAGTCCTAGTGGACAACCATTTAAATAGGATCCAGCTGTGTGCCAAAAAAAGCCAACACAGTTCTAGGCTGCGTAAACAGAGGGATAGAATCAAGATTACGTGAAGTGTTAATACCACTTTATAATGCCTTGGTAAGGCCACACTTGGAATACGGCATTCAGTTTTGGTTGCCACGATGTAGAAAAGATTTGGAGACTCTAGAAAGAGTGCAGAGAAGAGCAACAAAGAGGATTAGGGGACTGGAGGCTAAAACATATGAAGAATGGTTGCAGGAAGTGGGTATGTCTAGTTAATGAAAAGAAGGACTAGAGGAGGCATGATAGCAGTCTTCCAATATCTCAGGGGTTGCCCCAAAGAAGAGGGAGTCAAGCTATTCTGCAAGGCACCTGAGGGCAGAACAAGAAGCAATGGGTGGAAACTAGTCAAAGAGAGAAGCAACTTAGAACTGAGGATAAATTTCCTGACAGTTAGAACAATTAATCAGTGGAACAGAATTTGCTTCCAGAAGTTGTGAATTCCCCAACACTGGAAGTCTTTAAGAAGATGTTGGATAGCCATTTGTCCGAAATGGTATAGGGTTTCCTGCGTAGGCAGGGGGTTGGGCTAGAAGACCTCCAAGGTCCCTTCCAACTCTGCTATTGTATTATATTAAGTAACTTTTTTCAGTTCCATGGTAACTTCGAATGGTCACTAAGCGAACTATTGTAAGCCAAGGACTACCTGTACATGTTATTTAGATGTCAACCAACCACTCTAGTGGTTCAAATTCTTTCCCTTCAGACTTGATATTAGAAAACCTAGTTGGATCAGCAGCATGGAGAAAATAACAAGAAATAATGTCTCAAAAACATGCTTCCTATCCTGTTTTCCCGAAAATAAGACCTCCTTGGATAATAAGCTCAATTGGGCTTTTGAGTGCATGTGCTAAAATAAGACCTCCCCTGAAAATAAGCCCTCCCCTAAAATACTTAAATGCATGCGCAGCCGGTCCCCGGCATTTCCTGGGATGGAAAAGGGGGGAACATGCTCCATGCACCTACCATCCAAGCGGAATGGCCTTGCAGAGGCCGCTACCACAAACCCTAGCTACCACACTCTTTCTCTTAGTGGCGGCCACAAAAGGGAGCGGTAGGCCCAGCGGCGCTAGAGCTGGTAAGAGTGTGCCAGAAGCTGAGACAGACCTTCCGGCCCTCTCTGGATCAGCTGATTTGCAGGCCATGGTTAAAGGGCCTCCTGCACCACAAAAATAATAAGACCACCCTGAAAATAAGGCTTATTTCGGGGATCAAAAGAAAATGAGACAGGGTTTTTTGTGTTTAATGGAAACATGGTATTTAAGACAGCCCTCTGGAATCAATTGTCCAGGCTTCAAAAATACTAATTTAAAAGATACACCAAAAACCAAAATAACAAAGGGGCTGTAAAAACAATAACGACGGTTTAAGCAAATATATGAATGCTGTCACATTTTATCTAAACTTGGCAAAGGATAAAATTAAGTACGAGCAACATTTAAACTGCATCGACACTGGATAGAACAGTATTTCTCAACCTTGGCAACTTGAAGATGTCCGGACTTCAACTCCCAGAATTCCCCAGCCAGCTGGAGAATTCTGGGAGTTGAAGTCCGGACATCTTCAAGTTGCCAAGGTTGAGAAACACTGGGATAGAAGTTTACAACTGGGTGGATTTTTAAAAAAGGAAGTATCCTGTTGGAATAGTAAAATCCGTATCACTTTATCATGCAGAAAAAAGATGAGAGATCACCAAGGTTTATTAAACAATTCTCTTCCTATTGATCAATACACGTTGACTTTATTTATATTTCACCTTGTCTAGTACACCAACTTGTGTAACACAAGAGGACATGTATTTTTTTTTAATTTTTCTTATTTATATATTTATTTTTATACCACCTTCATTTTTACAAATAGTTCCAGGCAGGGGACATATCCAATACACCTTCTTTCTTTTATTTTCCCCACAACAACCACCCTGCGAGTTGGGCTGGACTGAGAGAGAGTGATTGGCCCAACATCACCCAGCTGGCTTTGCAGGGAGGCAAATTTAGAAAAAAACATATTTTGCTCTGAGCCTGTCCTAAATAGATAAGAGGTGCAGTAAATTTTCCATAAATGGCTCTTAATGTCCTGTAAGCAAAGAATTATTTGCAATTATTATCCACAATTATATTCATAAATTGCTAACGTCTTCTCTAAATATATAGAACCACAATCAAACTAAAAGTACTGGGAACAAAGATTCTGTTGTGACCTTCCCAGTGGTCAGTGGGATTTGGACAGGGAGGAGGTTGGGGAGGAACATGGGACAGTCCTGGAGTCTGGGGAAGGCTCTGATGAGGGCTCTATGTCGGAGGCAGAGAGGGGGCCAGGGCCGTCTGGCAGTTATCAGCTGCCTTCGGAGTCAGGCGTCAGTGAGGCAGAGGAACAGCTGGAGCCTGTTCCCAGTGTGCGCATATGCAGAGCTGGCCAGACGAAAGGAACAGCTAAAGAACAGGGGTCGACTTGGGAGCAAGTTCACAGGTGGATGGTGAATGGCCCCTCCCAGAGGAAATAAGAGAGGAGCAAAAGGGGAGTGGAGGTTGCAGTTGACCATTAGTTCATTCCTGCATTCCTTGCTAAGTATTGTCGTGGCACGACAAAACCGCGGTCCACTAAAGCGCGCCCGATTAAAGTGCGTACCTGACGTCATCAGCAGCGCGACAAATACGACCGCGGAGATTTTAAAAAGTGATTTTAAAGCAAGCCGATTCACGTAAAGGTAAGGGTTAGGTTTAGGTTTAGGGTTTAGGTTAAGGGTTAGGGTTAGGTTTAGGGTTACGTTAAGCGTTAGGGTTAGGGTTAGCGTTAGGTTAAGGGTTAGCGTTAGGTTTAGCGTTAGGTTAAGGGTTAGGTTTAGGGTTAGGTTACGGTTAGGTTAAGGGTTAGGTTTAGGGTTAGGTTTAGGGTTAGGTTTGGGGGGGTTAGGGTAAGGTTTTCGCTTTAATTTTAAGTTTACCGCTCACTGCGTGATGTTTTCGTCGCGCTGTGATGACGTCAGGTACGCGCTTTTGTCGAGCGCGTTTCAGTCTACCGCGGTTTTGTGGTGGAACCAAGTATTGTAGCATCTGAAAGATATCGGCCTGGCCACTCTCCAACCCTGATAAAGGTCGGTAATTGTGAACTATCTTAAAAGACTGTGGGAGAGGAAAGACTTCGCTGGAGAGGAATTCACTGTAAACTAAATAAAAGGGGTTTATCAGGACGAGGACTCGGCTTCGTGCTGCGGGGGAAGCCTCGGTCAGAGAACTCCAATACTTGGTGTCATGCAAGTCATTGCAATTTGAAATTAATAGTAGATGCTTTACTCTGGCTTTTAGTCTGAATGGAAAACTAGCATACAGGTAGTCCGCAAATGACAATAGTTCATTTAGTGACCGTTCAAAGTTACAACGGCACTGAAAAACCTGACTTATGTTCGTTTTCTCACAATTGTCGTAGCATCCCCACAGTCACATGATCAGAATTCAGATCCTGGAAACTGACTTGCATTTATGACGGTTGCAGTGACCGAGGGTCACGTGATCCCTTTTGCGACCTCCTGAGAAGCAGTCAATGGGGAAGCCGGATTCATTTAACAACCATGTTACCAACTGAACAGCAGCACTGATTCACTTAACAACCATAGCAAGAAAGGTCGTAAAATGGGGCAAAACTGTCTTAACCACTGTCTCACTTGGCAACAGAAATTTTGGACTCAATTGTGGTCATAGGCTGAGGACTGCTATTATGAACTGTTTTTTTCCCCTCTTGTCAAAATTAATTACTTGTCTACTTTTTGAAACTTTTTAATATTTATTTATTCGGATCAGATCTATTTAACAGGGAGTGACTGTGAACTTCTAAACACTTTTCTTTTGTAAGCAAAAGGAAAGCAATATTTGTTTTCCTGGCATTTGTTCCTGCCATGAATTCGATATCCAAATATTTTGGGGGAATTTTAAGCAGAGGCAGATGGCTCAGAATTAACATCACAATATGTAAATAGAAAACATAATTATTCCAACTCCTTCCTTAACACTGTTTTTACGGTAGTTCTTGCCACAATGGGATCTGTATTTATTTTAATTTTTCCCAGCCCATAGTTTTTAGATGTATTGGAATTATAACTTTCTGAGTGTCTATTAAAACTTAATAGACTGGTTGATTATTGATTTCCTGCTCAGAAGGGGATTGGACTAAAAGACCTCCAAGGTCCCTTCCAATTCTATTCTATTCTATTCTATTCTATTCTATTCTATTCTATTCTATTCTACTCTACTCTACTCTACTCTACATCCTATCCTATCCTATCCTATCCTATCCTATCCTACCCTACCCTACCCTACCCTACCCTACCCTACCTCTATTCATTAATGTAGGGGTTGGAGACTTGCGCTCTGAACAACGGGGCTAGCTCCAATTCCTGTCTCAGCTTCTGCCCATCTACACAGTTTGAAAGCACGCAAATGCAAGTAGATAAATAGGTACCATTTTGGTGGGAAAGTAATGGTTTTCTGTGTGTCTCGGCATGTACTCACGCCGGCCACATGACCACGGAAATTGTTTTTCGGATAACGCTGGCTCCCTTGAGAAATGGGCACTGTGCCCTAGATGCCAACACAACTGACAGGGAAACCTTCCCTATTTTTTTTTTTAAATAAACCCGTAAACTATAGTTGTCATCCTGACAGATTTGTATCATGGGAGGGGTGTCCATCTGCAGAATGGGATTAAAAGTTTGCGTGCTCTCTGTTGCAAACTCAGTCTTGATTTTGATGCACTTACAAAACAAGTAGGGCTTGGATCACGATGCGCAACATCTTGCAGATTTTGACTTCTCGTGCAGAAACCATTGAGAATGACAACTTTTATTAGTAGGAGGGATTTAAAAAGATGGATAAAAAGTGCTTTGGAGAAGGCATCATGTCTACTGTGTTGTGGCCCGCCAGCAGTCAGTGGAGTTGACAGCAGAGTTGGATAGCGAGGAGATTGGGGAGGAACATGGGCCAGTCCTGGAGTCTGGGGAAGGTTCAGACGGGAGTTCTGCTTCGGAGGCAGAGAGGTGGCCGAGGCTGTCTGGCAGTGATCAGCTGCCTTTGGAGATAGGCAGCAGTGAGGCAGAGGAACAGCTGGAGACTGTTCTCAGTGTGTGCATGCACAGAGCTGCCAGAAGAAAAGAACAGCTAGGAAATCAAGGTTGACTTGGGAGTAAAGTCACAGGTGGATGTGAATGGCCCCTCCCATAAGAAATAAAGAGGAGCGAAAAGGGAGTGGGCTTTTGCAGGAAACAATTCGTCCGTCCGGTCCGTTATTTCGTTTCAGGAGTGTGAAGATCTGTCCGGAATCTCAGAGATTCTGTGCCCAGCCTTTCCTTGCACAGCACCTCATTTGGAAAATATTCACATGGCAGCTCTCCAAGCTGGATAAGGGTCTGTGGTCATAAATACTCCTTTGAAGATTGTTTGCCAGGCCTTTGCTGAATGCGAATGAGAGGAATCCACATTCGTTTAATAAAAGGGGTTTTGTCGGGACCAGGAATCTTCTTCGTGCTTTTTGGGGAAGCCTCGGTGAGAACATACTGATTGAATTTCCCATCAGTGTCAAATCATTGAAAAGTTTCTTGTCCTGGCTTCTTCTGCTTTGGTACATAGTTTGCCCCCCCCCATCTTTGTGACAGCCCCTCAAATATTGGAACACTGCTTTCATATCTCCCCTAGTCCGGTCATTAGACTAGACATTATAATAATATCTAGGAATGGAATGTATTATAGGGATGCGGTGGTTCAGTGGCTAAGACACTGAGCTTGTCGATCAGAAAGGTCGGCAGTTCAGCGGTTCGAATCCCTAGTGCCGCATAACGGAGTGAGCCCGTGACTTGTCCCATCTTCAACCTAGTAGTTCTAAAGTATATAAAAATGCAAGTAGAAGAATCGGGACCACCTTTGGTGGGAACATAACAGAGTTCTGTGCACTTTCAGTATTTAATCATGCCGTCCATATGACCATAGAGACGTCTTCGGACAGCCCTGGCTCTTCGGCTTTGAAACGGAGATGAGCACCGCCCCCTAGAGTCAGGAATGACTCGCATGTATGTGCAAGGGGGATTTTACCTTTAGGAACGGAACAATCTTTGAACAGTATAAAGGGAAAAGAACATCATGGATGGAACCCTCTTTTCACATGCTCATTCCCCACTCCCCAGAATAAATAATGATGCTCTACAAAGAATACTGAACATCGGGATTAACCACGTCTTATGTTTTCAGGTAAAAAGGGCTACTTACCTGGTCAATGACCCAAGGGCTGTAGAAATGTCCGTTCTCAGAAGGTTGCCACCACCGGAGGCGCGTAGAGGGAGAACGAGCTTTTAAAGGGATTTCCAAAGCGATGTAACGTCCGTATTGCTCGAATTGCTGAAGAGAAATTCCTGCAGTAGATTCCACCGGAGTCCGCCATTAAGGGAGTATTGTAACAACACTGGCTGACTCCTGGGATCAGGTACGGCTTTGCCACATCCCAGCCTCATGAAGAATTGAACAAATCTACATTAAGCACGAAAGAGCCCAAAATCAGAAGAAATATTATTACGTTTGTTGGAGAAGACACAAGTCATTCCTTTTTGCCACAATGAATAACATTATATTGTTATGCTATTCTGGGTATATATCGACGCAGCTTAAGACTTTGCCTCATTTTATTTAATACACTACTTGCTTTTACTCTTTGCATTTTGTTTATCCATTAGGGTGGCATCCAAAGAAGTCTTTTAAAAAAGCTATTTTTCCTCCAGGCATCAGCCTGGAATCAATAAATAGATTTACTTATAGCGCGCATATCTCAGTAAATTTGAATCTGCGCTGAAATTTCATGATTTTAGCCCCGAAGCTTGGCAGCATATAAAAGACACAGCATAAAAGACACAGCCACGAGCTACATTCGTTGTTTATTATATACATATAATCTTTCAGTTTTCCAGAAGATGGAAATGCAGCTTCATAAAACCCAGAACGATGGGTAAATGGTTCCAAGAAAGGATTTATAGGAATTATTCTGGCCTAAAATCAGAAATACTGCTTCACAGAGTACATACAACGAAGGGCCAATTGCAGAGATCAAAGGCAGTCGAAAGAATAACGTTCAACAGATAACCAAAATTTATTTCACATCCATAATAAAACATTATTACATTTGAAATGTAAATATGGAGCTGGTATTCTTCTTATTTCCTTTTCGTTATATTTAAGATAGTTGGTCCATAAATAAAACCCGAAGTGACAACTCTCAACAAGAATTTGTTTATCGGAATCCACAAGAGAAGGAAAATTAGGCATTTTTCTATCACTTCGCAGAAGGAATTCAAATGCCACGGCCCTCTTGCTTTTAAGCGGATAATTTGCCCCCCAAAATGCGATGTGGTTTCATTTTATAGGGAAGAGCTATTTGGAAAATGCGTTACATATAAATTAAGCCCTGGAGCAGAGAATGAAAAGTATGCAGAAGAAGAAATAGTGTTAAGCCTGATGTTAATAAAAGAAGTCCGGAAGATATCAAGGCTGTATTAAAATGCAATTTTACAGAGTTTAAATCAATTTTTTCATCACAAGATATGGAGGGTTAATACATGTCTGAAGAAAATAGGACATTTTTTTTTTTTTAGATGCTTAAAATCCGAGGGGGATCATTTCAAGCCCACCCAGTCACTTGTAAACAGGAGTTTTAATTTTAAACCAGTTTACATATTTTGTTTTTGTTCTTTTTAGACGCAACCTCACTCATCAAAGGATTTTTAATCAGGTGCAAAAGATGCTGGAATCTAACAGTTGCTATATTAAATAACTCAACACCAGCTTGTTCAGAATCTGGTAGCCACCAACCGTAAATAAGCATTGGCAGTTCAGAGCAAGCTTGCAAATATTTTGGAACTCCAAATAAAGCATCCAAAGACATCTTGGCAATAAACACCATTTTTCCATCATGGTTCACTGTGGAAGTCTCCCATTACTGAGCAGTTAGTATGCAAGGGAGTTCAATCTGTTAAGATTAAAAAGTTATTTATACTGCAGGAGATGTCGGTCTCCCCGTTAGTGAGGAAACGCATAAAGCCAACTGGAAAAGATTTATAGAACCTGCTTGGTTTGTGAAGAAAAAAGAAAAAGATTTCACGGGAAACTCTTCTTCTCCAGGTAGCCCTCAATTTATGACCAAAAGGGAAACCAAAAGTTCTGTTGATAAGCGAGACGGTTAAGTAATTTTTTTGTTCCATTTTACGACTTTGCTTGCCACAGTTGTTAACTGAATCACTGCGGTCGTTAAATTAGTAAGCCCAGTTGTAAAATGAATCTGGTTCCCTTATTGTCTTTGCTGGTCAGAAAGTTGCTAAAGGAGATCCCATGACCTTGGGACAACACAACCGTTGTAAATACGAGCCAGTTTTCCAACCCTCCAAATTCCCATCGTGTGACCGTGTGATGCCACACTAGTTTTAAGTGTGAAAAATTGTCACTTTCTTCAGTACCATTTAGTGGTGGGTTCCGGGTGGTAAGGCCTGGTACGGGCCTACTGGTGGTAGCTGGGATCAGCGGCCACCATACCAGAACAGTGGCTAGTATGGCCCCACCTGCCCGCCCGCCCACGTTCCTTAACGCTTTTTGATGCAAACGGGCCAATTGCGCACACGTGCACAGCTTGTGGCGCCTGTGCGACCTCCGCCAAGCAGCTAGGTGTCGCAGGGTGGTGGCATGCGCATGCGTGCACAGTTCACCGACAAATGCACGCCTGACAAATGCACGCCGACAAAACCTCCTTGAAAAAAGACGTTGAAAGCGCGCCCACTAAAGTGTGTCGACAAATGCGCGCCGACAAAAGCGCGCCATCGAAAACAACGCAAAAACAACGGTAACAACAGTAACAACCCTAACCCTTAACCTAACCCTAACCCTTACCCTAACCCTAACCTAAAAACCCTAATTGTGCTTTTGTGGGCGTGGTGTTGTCGGCGTATGCCCGATGAGGACGCCTGGCCCCGTCGCAGCATACTGGTTGTGACGGGATCTGGAACCTATCACTGGTACCATTGTAATTTCGAATGGTCACTAAATGAATGGTTGTAAATTGAGGATTACCTGAATATTCTAGATCTGGAATTCAGAGACTGGGAAATTTAGCCCCAGGTTCAACCACTTCCAGAGATGTAGGCCCTAGAGAAAGGAGTTCAATGCAATTGTACTTGATCTATTTGCGGACGGGAGTTACCTAGCTTGGGATAAATCCAGATCTTGAGTCATTAACATTCGTAATCCTTCCTCGTTAAAGAAAAGGTTGTTTCCTCCAGACAGGATTCCACATTTCCTGGATGGTTTTCCGCCACTGACCAGTAAGAACCTGTCCGACTCCAGTTGACCTGAATGCAAACAGAGATTGACACTGCTTCAGGAATGGCCCTGAATCATTTCTGCTAGGAATTGGAAATTGCATGGGATGTCTCTGTGTAAATGAATAAATGCTTGGCCGATTTCCTATAAAGTTTGATTTTGATTAGCCGGTCTGGATTAATGTTTATTTATTATTTACTAGATGATAACCTGGCGTGGCCGGGTATTTATTTATAGGGGGAAATGTCTGTAACAAACGTAATTTCTAAGGTTGGATTTTCCCCCTTACCAGAGGGAGCCCCCTTTGTGGAGTACCGTGAAGCCATTACCATGGCAACCCCACTGCACTGTACAGTAGAAGACATTTTATGGCAATACCGTAGAAGACATTTTAAGGCACAACAGCTGTATCTTAACAGAACAAACAGGTGTATCTTACCCCCACAGTATTTTTTTCCAGTGAGTAAGTCATCTGTGTACCAAGTTTGACTGAAATTGCCCCAGGCATTCCAGAGTTATGCTGGAACGTACACACACACAGATACAGCCATTTTTTAATATATATATAGAAGACAAAGTGACGATTAAAAATGGAAATTGCTTTCTCAATCCCTCCCCTTTTACAGAGAGTCCTCAACTTACAACTACGATTGAGGCTAAAATTTGGATTGCTAAGCGGGACAGTTGTTAAGCGCGTTTTCCCCCTTTTTACGACCTTTCTGGTCACTGTTGTTAAGCAAATGGCTGCAGGTGTTAAGTTCGTAACATGGTTGTAAAGTGAATCTGGCTCCCCCAGATTGACTTTGCTTGTCCGAAGGTCGCAAAAGCGGATCACATGATCACTGCAACCATCATAAGTACGGACCAGTTACCGAGTGTCCAAAGTTTGAACATGTAACCATGGGATGCTGCAACGGTGATAAGGGCAGATAGCAGTCATGGGTCACTTTTTAAAATGATACTGTGACTTTGAATCGTCATTAAATGAATGGTTGTAAGTCAAGGACTACCTGTAATTTTATTTACACAACACTAGGGAAAAGATTTATTATTATTATTTTTAAAAAAATATTATTTTCAAAACAGACACAACACATAAAATCTTCCTTCTTTACATACTGTAGAAAGTGTATCAGTTGGTTACAAAAGGTTTTTGTGTATCTCTTCCACAGTCATCAAGCATAATTCATATTAACTCAAGTATTTTAACGCAAATATTTATACATGTTACCCTTGTACCTCCATTTATATTTGACTATAATTACTTAAACGTCCTTCATCAAAATATACTAAAATTTAATACATAACCACATACTGGCATTTCATTTAATATTTCTAAAATCCTCCAATAACACTGAATCCTTGTATCCTGTTCTAGCTAAACATCCACAATATTTGATAACAGACTTTTCTAATCCTCCTTTCCAAATCGCTGTTGGCAATTTTCGTCTAGTTTCTTTAATATATATATATATCTACCGTCAAATCTACCGAACCGGTTAGAAGAGGTTCCACCAGTGGACCTGGAAAGCAGGCCACACCTATAGAAGAGGTTCCGAATTTTTTTGAAACCCACCACTGGTCCTTGGATATGATGATTCTACACTATCATGCTCATATTTATAAAACTCAGGGCCTCTGTGAAAGGTAAGGATGACTACTGCGTTTGTGGGGCAATCAGAACATTGCGTGTGTTGAAGTTGTTTTAATGCAAACCAAAGATGCCTTTTAAAAAACAAGTTTATATCATATTCTTATGCATGCCAGTGCTGTGTGCGAGGTAACTTAAGGTGGTTCTGACAAGTGTCGTCGGCATCTTCATATCCGGTCACATGGGCGGCAAGCCACTCCCATCCGGTCACATGGGTGGCAAGTCACTCCCACAAAGGAGGCCACACCCACAGAGTAGGTTCGAACAATTTTGAAACCCACCACTGATTATAAAGATATATATATATATACATATATATACATATACATATACATATACATATACATATACATATATACATATACATACATACATATACATATACATATACATATACATATACATATACATATACATATATATATATATATATATATATATATATATATATATATGATTTTTACAACCCCCGGTATGCCCAAATATGGGAGGAAGATCACTACTTCCATTCTCTGTCTTCGGCTCGTCACAAGAGACCATCCAGGCAGAAAACCCAATATTTTTACTGTTGCCTTTTTGTTACATTTGTTGTATTTGTGCCTTTATTATTTATCAGCACAAATACAAATATATATAGTCATGTTGTCATCATTATCCCTCCTTTATTTGACTATATCCTGTATTTTACCCTAATCAAAACTTAACTGTATCTAACAATTTTTTATTAACTTTATATACAATCCAAAAGGATTTCAAATCTTCCTTTCAGGGTACCATTCAATATTCATATCCAATTATACTTATCATAACACTAGACATTATATACTTATTATCATTATCAATTATTATTTAATTGAAAAGATTTTATTATTTCTGTTGTTCTTGTTGTACAAGGAAAGGCAGAAACATCAGGGAAATGAAACTGGACCTAGATAGAAAAAGTATGTGGAGGTGATAAAACCTAATTATTGTTCTTACTTCCAGATCAGGGATGTCAAACTCAAGGACGGAGGCTGGATCCGGCCCATGGGATCCTTAGATCTGGCCTGTAGGGCTGCCCGGGAAACAGTGAGGGGCCGGCCCCGCTTTCTGCCAGTGAAAACGAAGCTCGGAAGGTCCATTTTGCTGCCAGAGTGTTGCAGGAGGCCATGGCAGCCAAAAATGGAGCTCGGGAGCCTGTTTTGCAGGCGGCACTCCCGCACATGGCTATTCACTTTATCTTCCGCACATGCACGCCGGTCATGTGCACCAGGGAGCTGATCTTCCGGTTTCCAGCGCTCCCGCATGCACAAAGACCAACTTCTCTTCCAGTTTCTGGTGTCCCCCTCCCACCTGGCTACCTGAGAGACCGCCTCCTGCCACTCACCTCCCAATGACCAACAAGATCGCACAGGCTGGGCCTCCTCCGGGTGCCATCAACCGGACAATGCGGGGGAGGGCCTTCTCTTGCTGCGCCAGCTCTGTGGAACTATCTACCCGCAGAGATCCGGATCCTTACCACTCTCCGGCCTTCCGTAAAGCGTTAAGACCTGGTTGTTCCGGCAGGCCTGGGGCTGTTGATGGATATCCAGCCCCGCTTAGATGTAATGGATGATGGGAATTTTTAATATTGTATTTTCTATTTTTAAATTTAAACTGTTTCTGTCTTGCTGTGAGCCGCCCAGAGTCCCGATGGGTGTGGGCGGCATACAAATTTTAATAAACCTTTAATAAAACAAACCTAAACCTCTCCCGCGAAAAGGTTCACCAGCATTGAATTAGATCTTAGTACAATACCTTCAAAATCATCCTTGAGAAAATCGGGGTTCTTGGTGGTTATTCTACAGGTGGGTCCAGAATATCCAGGGTCACAGATGCACTTGCTCCCATTGATACAACTGCCGTGCCCGCTGCATCTCCTCACATGTGGCCCTATGTAGACGTTGTCAATGGCCCAGGTCACCGGTTGAGACCAGTTGGATAAAATCCTTGGTACCATCGGAATCTCACCAAGCTGAAAAAGACAGTCGCATTCACTTATTATCTATCATGCATTATAGCAGGAGAGATGATAACTTTTTGGAAAGGTGTGCCAAAATTGTGTGCATGTGTGCTATCATGTGCGTGTGCCCACCCACCTGCGCTTGTGCGCATGAGCCCCTCACCTGCACAGGCGCGCATGACACCTTCCCCTACGCAAGCAAACAATGGACCGGTTTGCCTGTTGGTCTGTTTTTCGCCCTCCCCAGGCTTCAAGAAAGCCTCCAGAGCTTGGGGAGGGCAAAAAATGGCCCAACTAACCAGAGGTTCGGGAATGAACTTCCGGTTGAGTCATTGGGCCTGTTTTCGCTCTCCTCAGGCTCTTTCGTGAAGCCTGGGGGGGAGGGCAAAAAACTGCCTCTCCTGGCCCTCCGGAAGGTCAAAAATCAAACTGGCCAGCATCACAGGTATGCCGGAGCTGAGAGCTGCCAGGCTGGCAAATATGGCTCTGTGTGCCACCTGTGGAATGCTGCCATAGGTTCGGCATCACAGTGTTATAGGATGTGCTTTGAGGATTGTTCCATAGATAGCAGCAATGCTATCAGAACCATAAGCAATAATTTTATATAAGATATGTGTTATCAGGATTTAGAATAGAGGGAGGAATTAGTAAGAGGGAAAATATTGTTATGC
>NC_045547.1:78273572-78283572 GCF_009769535.1 Thamnophis elegans
GGAAAGGATACGGTAAAATCTCCATTCTCTCCCACTCTAGGGTCAGCCAGATGTGGTATTTGCCAGTTCTCTGATCTACTCAAAATTTCCAAACCCGCTGAATTTCACCCCTGCTTGTCAGTGTTGATGCAAGTGGTTCTGGTAATTTATTGGGCTATTGTTTACTGATTGCAAGCCATTAGCATATAAAACGGGAGCAAATCCCATTCCCTACTAGCATTGATGATGGTACCTAGTTTGGTAATGAAACATCGCAAGAAATAACCAAGGTCAGAGAGCACCAAGGACTCCTCATTTCAACCCTCAGCTACAAATATTCTCTTTCATCCAATATCTATTTTTTGTTCCATTCTTCCCTTGAAGGAGATATAAGCTATAGATGTAATCAATCATTAATCATTAACTGCCGAATTGCCGACCTTTCTGATCGGCAAGCTCAGCGTCTTAGCCACTGAGCCTCCGCGTCCTTTCATTAATTACCATAGTGTATTTTAGCAAAACGTGTTAATTGGAAAAGGTTCTACTGGGCTCCTGATTGTATTTTTACCACCATGGACTAATACAACTGTTTTCCTACATAATGCGTGTGATTTTTCTATGATTAGGTCTAATCAACTGGGGATCTAAAAGCAAAAGGATGCGATTGGTTCATGTAGCTTCAGAAATCTAGAGGGACAGCTTCCGCACGATCAGTCGTAGCATCTTGTTTATCAACATCTCTTGAACATTTTTAACAATAACATAAAATAAAATGTCTGTCTAGATGCCTGGATGTGAAATATAACTCTTCTGGGAGGTAAACCTACTGAAGACGTTTTTCCTTCTGAATGGGACCATGAAAGCATTTGTCGAACATGCTTCTAGTCTGTATTTTAAAACACAAAACAGTTTGCATTCTATGTATTATTAATTTGTTGTGGTGACAATTGAAATGCGGAGGAATAAGGAGTCAGGGGAGGGGTGTTTTTTTGCTTTTTTTGCTAAGAATACACAAGGTGAGCATCTTGTAGCCTCTTACAACTGTGCAAGAATGTGCTGGGACTATTAATGGGTTGCATAAATGTGTTAGTGTCCGCACGAATTTGTGCATTATGCTCCAGCTTCGATTTTAATTAAACCTCTGAATACAGCATATGCTCTGAGGGCTGAACCGAGGATGAAATTACTTATTTTGATGTAGCATACGGATGTTGATATTCCTGTCTGCCTATATCATCTGTTCAAATATCACAACTTACATCCCAATGTTACAATCCTAAAAGATTCCCTATCTCAAGTTCTTATTTTCTTAACTATTTCTTAGCTTGGTTATTTGCTTGCAGACATTTCATTACCCAACTAGGTAACATCAACAGTGTCCGTGAAGGTGGGGTTTGCTCTCTGCTTATATACATTCTACACCTGATGGTGTCGCCCCAGCCAAGCTCCATTGGCGCCTGTGCCGGCGCTTCCCGCCAGCCAGCTGGTCTTCGGGTCTTCGCCACGCATGGGACGCGCGCATGCATGCATGGAGGTGGGGTGCATGCACAGGGGGCGCTTGTGTTGCCTTTGGGGCCTTGCGAAGTGCCCCCGCGCCCCGTTTTGGCTTCGAGGGTGATGCAGGAGGCCTCCAGGACCAAAATGGGGCATGAGGAGGGCCTCCGCGCAACCTGGAATTCAAAAATGGGCAGGGGGGGGCGGAGCGCAGTGCGGGAAGCGCTGGGGTCACATATGCATGCATGGGGGGTGGTGCGTGCGCATGTGTGTGAAGGGACACAGACACAGGGAGCGGTGGAGTCGGGGGTCAAATTGTGCATTACAGTAATATGCGAAGGCAAGTGTGTGCGTTATCGACGACAAAGAGGTTAGCCATCACTGCATTATTTAATACTGGCAGTCCTCGCTTACAACAGTTCATTTAGTGAACATTCCCATTACAACGGCACTGAAAATGTGACTTAAGACCGTTTTTCACAGTTACGAATTTGTAGCGCCCCCCCCCCATGCTCACGTGATCTAAATTCAGACGCTTGTCAATTGGCACCTTCTTATGACGGTCGCAGTGTCCCAAGGTCACTGGTCTCCTTTTGCGACCTTCTGACAAGCAAGTCAATGGGGGGAAGCTCGATTCACTTAACAACCGGTTACTAACTTACACTGCAGTGATTCACTTAACAATGGTGGTGAGAAAGGTTGCAAACTGGGCCAAAACTCATTTCGCAAATATCCGACCTACTCAACCAAAATTTTGAGGCCAATTGTGGTCGTAAGTCAAGGAAGGCCTGTATAGATATATTTTCTTAAGGGAAGAAACAAGGATGTTTCTCTTGAATGCCAAAGTTATGAGATGGCTTTTGCACTTTTAAAATTTTGTTACCAAGTTACCAAGGGTAAACCAAGTCAATGGGTAAGCTGGTTTCACTTAATGACCATTGGATTAATTTAACAATGGCAATAACAACTGTGAAAAAAGGTCATAAAATCGGGCAGGACTCGCTGAACAACTGTCTTGCTTAGTAATGGAAATTCTGGTTGCGATAGTTGAAGACTACTATATGTCCGGTGGATAAAGGACCAATTTCATAGCACTTGTAAATACAATACAATACAATGCAATAGGAGAGTTGGAAGGGACCTTGGAGGTCTTCTAGTCCAACCCCCTGCCTAGGCAGGATGCGTTTCAGTCAGATGGCTGTCCAACATCTTCTTAAAGACTTCCAGTGTTTTGGACATTCACAACTTCTGGAGGCAAGCTGTTCCACTGATTAATTGTTCTCACTGTCAGGAAATTTCTCCTTGTTCTAAGTTGCTTCTCTCCTTGATTAGTTAACACCCATTGCTTCTTGTCCTGCCCTCAGGTGCTTTGGAGAATAGTTTGACTCCCCTTCTTTGTGGCAGCCCCTGAGATATTGGAAGACTGCTATCATGTCTCCCCTAGTCCTTCTTTTCATTAAACTAGACATACCCAGTTCCTGCAACCGTTCTTCCTATGTTTGAGCCTCCAGTCCCCTAATCCTCTTTGATGCTCTTCTCTGCACTCTTTCTAGTCTTCACATCTTTTCTACATTGTGGTGACCAAACTGAATGCAGGATTCCAAGTGTGGCCTTACCAAGGCCTTATAAAGTGATATTAACTCTTCACGTGATCTTGATTCTATCCCTCTGTTTATGCAGCCTAGAACTGTGTTGGCTTTTTTGGCAGCAAATGTTTTACATACCTTGAGACGGAGATAGCCCAATTGGGCTTTTGAGCGCATACACTAAAATAAGCCCTCCCCCGAAAATAAGCCCTCCCTGAAAATATTGCAACACAGCAGCAGCCATGGGGTGACCATGCTCGTCATGTCCTGCACCTCAAAAATAATAAGACCGCCCCGAAAATATATGGTCAAGTGCTTATTTTGGGGGTCAAAAGAAAATAAGACTCTGTCTTAATTTTGGGGAAACACGGTATGATTTCACGCCGTAAAAAATTGAAAGATAATAACTTCATATGTTTACATTGCAATAATTAATGGTTTGCCAATCTTTATGGATTAGGCAGTTCCTAGATACTCGTAAATTGTACTAACATGATCCTTCAATATCATCCAAAGAATGTAACATACCCAGAGAAAAGCAAAGATTTAAAACATTTTGACAGCAAGAAGAAAAGAAAGCAGAGCTAAGTACCTCAAACTGGATAATGGTATTTTCGTTTACGTTCAAATCTCTCGTTGTAATCGAATGCTCTCCAACTTCATTTGAAACAAATACCATAGCAGAATCTTCTTCTCTGTCGCGGGAGCAAAAGTGACATATTTCACAATGTGAGATTATTAACTTTATTCAACACTTCTTTTTCTGAAACTTTGATAACTTTCAGGTTGATACAGCAACATCAGGACAGACGCAGACTTCAACGGACAGTTAGGAGTGAAGAAAAAAAAACAATTGCAACCAGCCTGCCTTCCATTAAAGACTGGAATGCTTGCACGGATCAGAAAAAGGGCTAAGAAAATACTAATAGACTACTCACATCCTGGACATAAACTGTTTTCTACTTCTCCCCTCTGCTGCATTACAGGCCATTGCAGGTCAAAACAACTGGAGACAGGGAGAGTTTTTCCCGTCATGCAATCACTCTTATGTCTAAGCATACAGTATTTACCCATGTAGTATGTGTGTTGTTATTATGATCCTCATCTTTTCTACTACCTTCTCTTATTGGTATCATTATTATGATTATTATAACTCCATTGCTTTGCATGTACATTGAAAGCTTCTGCACCTCAATAATCATATTGGGACAAATAAAACTATTCTATTCTATTCTATTCTATTCTATTCCATCCCATCCCATCCCATATTTTTATACTGTTCTGTTCTGCTCCGTTTCATTTAATTTCATTCATCCTATTCTATCCTATCCTATCCTATCCTATCCTATCCCATTTATTTTTTTCTTATTCTATTCTATTCTATTCCATTCCATTCTTATTTTTCCTTATTTTATTCTATTCCATTCTTATTTTTTCTTATTCTATTCTATTCCATTCTTATTTTTCCTTATTCTATTCTATTCTATTCACATTCTATTCTATTCCATTCCATTCTTATTTTTCCTTATTCTATTCTATTCTATTCCATTCCATTCTATTCCATCCCATCCCATCCCATCCCATCCCCTCCCTCCCATATTTTATACTGTTCTGTTCTGCTCCATTTCATTTAATTCCATTCATCCTATCCTATCCTATCCTATCCGTTGTGGTCCAGCAGGAGCCGTTGGAGCTGCGATGGATTCCGATAGCGAGGGACCCTATGAGTCAGTTCTGGAAGATGTGGAGGACCCTGGGCAGGGTTCAGACTCAGAGCAGGGACCCGAGAGGCTGGTTGGCCACCAGGAGAGCCTGAGGCATGGAGCAGTGGTGAAGATCACAGGGAGTTTGTCCCTGAAGCCGACAGAGGAGGGTGGAGAAACGGAGGCAGCAATTACGGAGACAGACTCATAAGAGATAATCAAGCCCAGGTGGTTGTGGTTTGGCTCCTCCCAAGAGAGTATATAAGAAGAGACTTTGGGAGGAGACCTTTTGCAGGACACAACCGTTTATACCAAGCTGGAGAAGCTCTTGTGTATATTGTATCTCTTATCTGTGGGAGTCTGAGTTGCTGCCAACGTCTTGTCTGTGAGTAATTACTGTGAATAAAGCGTGGCTAATAGTAAGCCTGTGTCGGCATTAATCACCGGACAGAGGGGTCAGAAACACTATCCTATCCTATCCCATTCCATTTTTTTATTCTATTCTATTCTATTCTATTCTATTCCATTCCATTCCATTCCATTCCATTCCATACATATCTCACTATGTATATGCTTTTATTTCAATACATACGGTGCTCCTTTGGATGAATATGGACAATAAACTCCAATGTTGCCACCAGGATAGAAAAAACCAATTGTCTTCCTTTGGGCCCAAGTCAAAGGTATCCGAAAGGATCACAGGATTTTTGAGGTTATTTCCATCAATGATGAAGTCATCTATAATCCAAATCTCCTCCTTCTTACCTAGGAGAACATTGAGTTCGCCATTAAGAAGATGCCCTGAATTTTGCTGGCTGCTCCAATTGAATCATAACGTATAGGTAATCCTCAAGATATGACAGTGATGAAGTCAGCCATTCACCGTCGTATGCCATAACAGTCGATTTTACAGCCTTTTAGGCAGCAGTGGGTTAAGGGAATAGCCACAATTGTTAAATGAATCTGCAGTCATTACTGACACCGTATTTGATCCGATGGTTCAATACGGCTACGGTTTTGCCAAAAACTAGAAATAAGAACAGTTTTGCAACAAAAGTGTGGTCATAAATGTGGCCGTGTGAACCCCCCCCCCCCGGTGGCTCTGCGAATGGCTGTAACAGGGGTGGCTTTCAAACCGGTTCGCGGGCGGTCCCTGTGAACCGGTTGGTTGGCGAACCCAGAGTAAGTAAATTCCGGGAACGGCGACTGGCCCACCTGCCCCGCCCGCCTCCTTTCCCGGTTTTGATGAGTTCTGCGCTTCCACGCATGCGCAGGACGCATACAGCGCCTGCACGATCCTCAGGAGCAGCTGGAGCATCGCACAGACGCTAGTACGCATGCGTGCGCTTGTGCGCTGTGCACGAGGACGCCGCCCGGCCCCGTTCCAACCGAACCGGTTGGAACGGTGGCGAGAAACCCCCCCTGGTCTGTAAATGTTGCCCCTGTTGCTGAGCAGCCAAGGAGAAGTCATGTGACCACAAAAAAAGGGCCCTGACAGTCGAACTTTGAAGGCTGGTCTTAAAAAAACCCTTTTCATGGGTTGTAACTTTGGTTGCTAAGCAACCGGTCGCAAGACTGCCTGTATCTCAGGGGTGTCAAACTGGATTTCTTTGAGGGCCAGATCAGCGGCCGGGGGGGAAGCACCCAGATGCCTAAAATGGGGCATGGGGGGGCTACATGCCCGTTTTCAGCCTGGACGGCCTCCTGCAGCCCTTTGCTGGCCAAAACGGTCCTTTGCTATTTCCCTGCGGCCAGATTTAAGCACCCCGTGGGCCAGATCCGGCCTGCGGGCCTTGAGTTTGACACCCCTGGGGTATTCAAAGCCATCAAAATTGAGATCCTTCATTCTATACCGTTGTTGTAGGGTTGCCAGATCCTGAAACGGGTAGCGCTGTTCCGGGCTGAATATGGCAGTGGGATGTTGATGAAAAGGACATCAGTTGTTTGGGTGAAGTAAAACTCATCTATCAGATGCCACGTGATTCCTCCGTTGACGGAATACTGGAGCAGAATTGAATGAGATCTCTCTGGGGTACCGGGACATAAGAGAAGGTGCCGTAAGGACAACCATGACAAGATGAATCAATTACAAAAGTTTACCTTGGTGTCGAACTATGAAATCAAGTGTATTAGTTTTAAAAACAGCATTTATATAGTGGTCAATAATACAACACAGGTTTAAAATGCAACAAACTCTGATGTTTTGGCTTATTTTTTGAGGATGGTACAACTCATTAGCATCAGAGCATGTTAATATAGGCAACTGGCAGTTGGAACAGAGTTCTTTTCAGGTGGGGAGGGGGAGTAGAACTCCTTAGCATCAGAGCCTGTTAATTACTGTATAAGAAGTACTAATGAGCTGATGGTCATTTTAAAAAATCCTTTCTTAGCAAGCACCTAGATGCCAAGAGGAACATACATGCCAAATTTCAAGTTTGTAGACTTCACAGTTCTGGAGATTTTGTGATGAGTGAGTAGTATTTGGCTTTTATATATAGATGTTACAGTGGTGGGTTGCAGATGGTACGCCCCGGTACGGGCATACCGGAGCCTGCCCGGAGCATCGGATACCGTTCTGGTACCGTGCTCCAGAGGGCCCGCCCACACGCCCAAGCTCCTTACCGGTCTTTTAAGTCTTCGGCGCTTCCGCGCACGGTGCGTGCAGCGTCTATGCAACGCTCCGCTGAGCAGCTGGAGTGTCACGGAGGCACTAAGATGAATGTGCGCAATGCGTGTGTGTGTGCATGTGTTGCACGTGTCCAGGTGGACTCCGCCGGGCCCGTTCCAATTGTATCAGTTGGAACGGGATCCGGAACCCGCCACTGAGATGTTAGTAACATACTACAGTTTGGAGGTATTACAACACAAGTAACATCTTTCTAGCTTTATTAGGTCACTGTCGCTGTGTCTTGGTTCTGAGTCACAATGGATTGTTTGTGAATTAGCTTCACTTTTGGTCTCAGCAAGGATTATATGAATTTATCCTTGTTTGGCATAGTTATTAAATCAGGATAAGAACCAGAAAACGGTGGGTTCTAATCTTGCCTAAGGCACAAAACCAGCTAGTTCTTAGCAAACCATTTCTCAAAGACCCTGGTAGGAAAACAGCAGGGAACAACAACCCAGTGGTGGATTGACTACCCGTTCGCTCATGCTCGCACGCAACGCTTCAGCGCATGGGTGGGTGGAGCCTCCCGCCGTCGCCACTACCGGTTCGGCCTGGTTCGGCTGAACCAGGAGCAACTGGAACAGCCATCCAAAGTGGCTAAAGGAGAAACGATTTGCTATGCAGCGGTAAACGGAACTTCAAAAGTATTTCTTTTAAAATACTTACCTTTAGCTAAAAATCTGAACGAAAACTGAATGTACATTGTGTTTGTACAGTCTAAATCCCTTGAAACGAGCATCCTCAACCCTTCCTGTGTAGAGAAAATAGGTAGTATTATTACTACTTTTTCATGGAGTTAAATAATATCTTGGTCATCTTTCTTGCCAAGCAAGTCCAGCACATTCTTTTAAAACCCTTCTTCAAAACTACTGAACTAATGCTATATAATGATTTGGAACTAGGGTGAACAGTGAAGTGGCCAGCTTAATAATTCCCCATTATTTGGGGGGGGGGGGCTGTTGGCATTAGGCAGCAGCTAAGGGAGGGGGTCTGATATATTCTCTATGTCCTTGCAGTCCTATACACTTCTTCTTTTAGTTGATATTTTTGCAAAAAAGGAGGGAGAGGGGGAAGGGGGGGGAAGAAGGGAGAAAGAGGGAGTGGGAGAGAGAGAGGAAGGGAGAGAGAGAGGAAGGAAAGGAGGGAGGGAGAGAGGGGGAGAGAGGGAGGAGAAGGGAGTGGGAGGGAGACAAAGGGGAGGTAGAGAAAGGGGAAGAGAGGGAGAGGGAGAGAGGGGAAGAGAGAGAGGGAGAGGAAGGGAAGGAGGGAGAGGGAGAGAGAGAGGGAAGGAGAGACAGGGGGAGAGAGAGGGGGGAGGGAAGGAGAGGAGAGATGGATAAGCAATTGAAGAAACATTGAGGGAAGGAAAAAATAAGGTAATAGCTGACAACTCAATATGGATTCTAGGCCGAAAACATGTTGGTTCCAAAGGACACAAAGCATGACTCCCAGAGAGGCCAAAACACGGGCCACTTTTTTGCTCGTTTTTGCCCCTCCCCAGCCCCCAGGAGCACCCTACAAGCCCCCTAAAGGCTATGCATGCCCTTTTTTTTGACGAAAAACGTGCCGTTTTTGGGGAGGTCTGCAGAGCGCAAAACCTTTTTTTAAAAAAAAAATTGCCTCTTCTAAATCTTGGTGCGTCTAATACTCCGGTGCCTCTTATACTCCGAAAAATGCGGCAATCATCTCAGTTAAGGCACATTTGGGATTGCTTGCGAAGGTCTCACCTTCCCTTAAGTGAAACTCAACAGGACAGTTGAATAAAGGGACATGGAAGGAGTACTGGGTACGAAGAAAGCAAACGGGGAAAAAAAATTGCAATTGGCTTTTGTAAAAACAAAAAAAAGGGGGGAGGAAAACAATTTAGAAGTCACATTTGAAGGTCAACAACTCCTAACCCCTTTGAAGATGAGGCTGGTTCCGGATTTGATGGTGTCCCCGTTCAGGTTTCCTCTCTCGGCTCCGTAGACCTCCGGCCAAAGGTCTGGATGGAGATTGGCATTGAAGTCATCCTTTAGCACAGTTGGGAGAGGAACCGTAGGCACACAATAAGGCCCTCCAAAGCCTCTGTCACACCTGAAGAGACACGGGTGGGTGAGCGTTATTGGTTGGGAAAGGAGCCTAGATAGATTTGGAGGAAGTGCTAAGCTCGAGTTGCCTCTGGTGTCCAGACTCAGATTCCTCCTTGACTTTTGTACGACATAAAACATAGAACAATAAGTTTGGTGTTGTGGCCAGCAGCCATTGGAGCTGGCAGCAGATTCGGACAGTGAGGAGGTTGGGGAGGAACATGGGCCAGTCCTGGAGGCTGGGGAAGGTTTGGACGGGAGTTCTGCATCGGAGGCAGAGAGGGGGCCAGGGCCGTCTGACAGTTATCAGCTGCCTTCGGAGTCAGACATCAGTGAGGCAGAAGAACAGCTGGAGCCTGTTCCCAGTGTGTGCATGTGCAGAAGTGCCAGGAGAAGGGAACAGCTAAGGAACAAGGGCCGACTCAGCAGTAAAGGCACAGGTGGACGGTGAATGGCCCCTCCTGTAGGGAATAAAGAGGAGCGAAAGGGGAGTGGAGTTTG
>NC_045547.1:78288572-78341489 GCF_009769535.1 Thamnophis elegans
CCAATTTGCCTGCAAATCTACAGAGCCATCAAATTTGTCTTGAAAACCCATCGGAGAGCTGTCGTTCATTCCCACAAGCACGTCATCCAAAGCCCATTGGGCTGAATGCTTTCCTAGAAACAAGCGGGAAAGTACATGATGATTTCTCCCTATTCATTACTAGCCGATAATCCGGCATTGCCCAGGTATTTATTTATAGGGGGAAAATGTCTGGAACAAACATAATTTCTAATGTTGGATTTTCCCCCTTACCAGAGGGAGCCCCCTTGTGGAGTACTGTGAAGCCGTTACCATGGCAACTCCACTGCGCTGTACAGTAGAAGCCATTTTACAGCAGTACAGTAGAAGTCATTTTACAGCAGTACAGTAGAAGTCATTTTAAGGCACAACAGGCTGTATCTTAACAGAACACACACCCTGAGGGGTTTTAGGGGTGTGTTACCCCCCACAGTACTTGTTTCCAGAGAGTAAGCCATCTGTGTACCAAGTTTGGTTGAAATTGTTTGAGGCGTTCCAGAGTAATGCTGGAACATACACACACAGCCGTTTTATATATATATATAGTCAGTCTTCCTGCCTGCTTGCCTGCCTATCTGCCTGCTTGCCTGCCTGCCTACCTACCTACCTACCTACTTACCTATCTACCTATCTATCTATCTCTATCTATCTATCTATCTATCTATCTCTATCTATCTATCTATCTATATCTATCTATCTATCTATCTATCTATCTATCTATCTATCTATCTATCTATCTATCTTTCTATCTTTCTATCATCCATCCATATCTATCTATCTATCTATCTATCTATCTATCTATCTATCTATCTATCTATCTATCTATCTATCTATCTATCCATCCATCCATCCATCCATCCATCCATCCATCCATCCATCCATCCATCCATCCATCTATCTATTTATCTATCAATATCTATCTATCATCTATCTATCTATCTATCTATCTATCTATCTATCTATCTATCTATCTATCTATCTATCTATCTATCTATCTATCATCTATCTAATCTATCCCAAGTATTGACACTATCACTGCAGAAGTACTAGGACCCAAATGATACTGTCTTTATTAATTAATCACATGGAAAAGTTATCTATGCATGATATGTCATTCTATGTACCTACCATGTTGAGGTTGCCACCACCGAAATGCGGTGGCCGATGTTTTGGCCTCCCGGGGCAATTCGATAGACACAATCTGTGGTTCCAAGAAAGACAAGAAGTCCAGTTCTCGTAGCAAAGTCCAGCTGATTCCGTTGTCGTTTGAATACTGGACCACAAGTCCTACGAATCAAAATGAAATAAAACATCATTTTAAAGGCTCGGTAGCAAAACATGAATGCCAATCTTAGACCTACTGATGATGCAACATCTGCATTTCACAAATGCAGAATCATTACAGGTAGTCCTTGACTTACAGCCATTCATTTAGTGACCATTCAAAGTTACAGCAGCCCTGAATAAAAAAGCGATTTGCAACTGGTCCTCGTATTTATGACAATCACAGCATCCCCAAGGTCTCTTGATCAAAATTCGGAAGCTTGGCAAATGGCATGTAGTTACGATGGCTGCAACATCCCAGCCAGATGCTGACGTACAGAGTCAATGGGAGAAACCAGATTCATGTACAAACGTGTGGTTCACTTAACAACTGTAGATTCACTTAACAAATGGCAAAAAAGGTTGCGAAATCAGCCATGACTCCCTTAACAGCTGCCATGTCAAAGTCTTTCGGGATAAGGCTGATAAGCACCCACCTTTATCTTCCTTGAAGCGCTGCCAAAGACTGAATTGGCAATTAGCTTGGCAAGGTCACATGGAGCAAAGAGTCAAAACGGAGCTTCAGAAGGTAAACCGACCAGCATGAACTAAGTTGCTTCCTGCAAAGGCTCATGTGCCTTTGCTCCTCCTTTATGTCATATGGGAGGGGCCAATCACCTCCAAGACTTACTCCCAAGTTGTCTATCTTAACTATTCTTGCCTTCTGGCAGCTCTGCGCATGCGCGCACTGGGAACAGGGGGAACCTCTCCCTCTGCCTCGCTGGTGTCTGACTCCGGAGGCAGCACATAACTCCCAGATGGCCCTGGGCCCCTCTTTCCCTGCGACGCAGAGCCCTCGTCCGAGCCTTCCCCAGACTCCAGGACTGGCCCAGGTTCCTCCCCAACCTCCTCACTCTCTTATTCTGCTGTCAGCTCCGCAGGCTGCCTGCAAACCACAACAGGCTACCAGTAACTTATGGTTTTAGACATTCTGTTACTTGTCGAGATTTATATTGTGAATGGCAGCACTTTGATAAACTTGAGATGTCCGTGGCCTGAGAATTACACCTGAAACCAAGTACTTTTTAGCCCAGGCAAGAATCCTGCAATAAGTTAACAGAAACAATAGACCTTATCAGCTCGTTATGATAAATAAAGGTAAAGTTTTCCCTCGCACATATGTGCTAGTTGTTACTGACTCTAGGGGACGGTGCTCATCTCCGTTTCAAAGCCGAAGAGCCAGCGCTGTCTGAAGACGTCTCCGTGGCCATGTAGCCGGCATGACTAAACGCCGAAAGTGCACGGAACGCTGTTCCCTTCCCACCAAAGCTGGTCCCTATTTTTCCACTTGCATTTTTTACGTGCTTCTGGTAGGTTGGCAGAAGCTGGAACAAGTAACAGGAGCTCACTCCATTATGTGGAGCTAGGGATTCGAACCGCCAAACCGCCAACCTTTCTGATTGATAAGCTCAGCGTCTTAGCCACTGAGCCACCTTCTGTTATGATAAATGCAAGGCGGCAAATTAAGTCAGTTGAAACAGACAAATCACAGTTCTGGTAAGGCAGTCTTTGTCGCACGAAACACACAAGGAGCAAACTTTCCAGAAATGTGAATGGCTGTCTGCGACAACCAAACCACTCCCCTTTCCTCCTATTTATTCCCCAGCCAGAGAGGGGCCAGTCAGCATCCAGTGTTTGTTTTGCTTCCCGAGCTAGCTCCTTGTCCTCCATTGCTCACCTCTCCTATCTGCTCTACGCATACACACATCTGGAACAGGCCTCAGCTGTTCCTCCTCCTCTTTCTGACAAGCAAAAGCAATGGGGGAAGACAGGTTCACTTAACAAACCCATGTTTCACGTAACGAGTTCAGGGAATCACTTAACAACTGTCGCAAAATGGTCATAAAATGCATCAGAACTTTGGGAAATTTTGGGCTCAGAAGAACCAACTTGGACTACATATTTCTAGCCACACAGTACTGATGAATATTTGGACAGATATTACCTTTAATACCTGCTACTACGTTTAAGACAGCTGTATGATCTTTATAAAAAGAACGCATGGTATCCACACAACATTTTTAACTAGATTATATAGCTAACAAAATAAAAAATGAATTTACCTTCGTTCCTGGCTCGGGGTCTGTTGCAATCAGTACCAGCTGTTTTGCTTCCAATTTGCACATAGAACTGAACTAGTCTGGATTTTTTTTTAAAAAAAAGAAAGTTTAAGAAGTTAGTTTGGAAGAAAAAATAACCATATCTTTTAAAGCTTGGGAATTGTTCCCTCAAATATAATTTCCCAGTATTCAAGCCCTATTTAGCATTTAATTTTATATACTGTAGAACCTCTTTGGAATTGAGTGTAAAACAGGGGTGGGTTTCAACTGGTTCACGGCGGTCCCCGCGAACCGGTTGGTCGGCGAACCTGGAAGTAAGTAACTTCCGGGAACGGCGAAGGGCCCACCCGCCTGCCCGCGCTCCTTACCG
This sequence comes from Thamnophis elegans, assembly GCF_009769535.1. NCBI lineage: Eukaryota > Metazoa > Chordata > Lepidosauria > Squamata > Natricidae > Thamnophis > Thamnophis elegans. Next base: position 78,292,344 of record NC_045547.1, read on the forward strand.
GTCTTTGAAGGCTTCTGCGCTTCCACGCAGGCGCATGGGTACATACAGCGCCTGCGCGATTCTCCGTGAGCAGCTGGAGCATCGCGCAGGCGCTAAGAGGCATGCGTGAACTGCGTGCGTGCACGAGGACGCCGCCGGACCTGTTCCAACCAAACTGGTTGGAACGGGATTAGCAACCCACCACTGGTGTAAAAGTACTACTAATCACGCCTATGTAGAACTGTACTATAATTCTTAAGTAAGTTCACTCTGTAGAACCAGAAATGTAATATGGGTAGTCCTTGAATTACAACAGTTTATTTAGTGGTTACCATCCAAGGATCAATGAAAGAAAACAACAAAGCCCAAAAATAGTAGTTAAGGAGAATTAACACACACACACATATATATATATGTATCCAAGTGGTTTAAACTTACTAGAGGTAATCAGCCAATATAGCAGAGAGAGGAGTAAGATAAGAGGGTTAAGGATGGTGAAATGCAAATGGAATATAATAGAAGGGGAAATAATATAAGGTGAGCGATATCGATTGATAATTGCTATTAGAAAGAACAGGAAGCTCCTGTTCGTATTGTATTGTGTAAATGTGGTCTACGTCTGAGTTTTGTGTGTGTGTATTTTACATGTTTGTAAATAAAATAAAATAACAAATTTACAACTGCACTGAACAAAGTGATTTATGACCATCTCCCACACTTATGACCATTGCATAGTCACGTTATCAAAATTCGGATTCTTTTTTTTTTTTTTTTTGTAAAAAGGTCAAAGCACTTTGGATAAAAATATGGTGGATTATGCAAAATATCTTTAAGAAGAGGATAAAGTTTACCCCTCAGTTATTATTGTTAGGTATAACTACTGATTGTACGGTTATAGAGACTAATTTGATTCTGAATTTAACAACGGCAGCAAGACTGTTGGTGGCGCAGTACTGGAAGAAGGAAGATCTGCCTACTATTCAAGAATGGACATTAAAAGTAACAAACAAACAAGCAGAGATGGCTAAAATATCAGCATATCTCAAGGATCACTCAGACGAGAAATATAAGCTGGAGTGGAGAAGATGGATTGACTATATTCAAAATAAATATGGGACTAAGAAACTCCAGATAGCTTATGATTGAAGGAGCAAGGAATGATATAATTTGTTTAGAGTTAGTTTAACAAAAGGGGAGTTAAAGTACAAGTGAGGGATGATGCTAAAGTCTGTTAATTTATTTTAGAATATGATTGTTTAAGATTTATACCCTGCATTTGCTCTGGGAAGTCGGGGGGGGGGGGAGAGGTTGGGGGGGGGGAAGGTGTGGGAGGGGAGGTAAATATTTGTAAAAACTTTTTAAAACTTTTAATAAAAAAAAATTCGGATTCTTGGCCACTGACCAGAGGTGGGTTCCTACCAGTTTGCACCTATTCGGTAGAACCGGTTCGTCAAATCTACCGAACCGGTTAGAAGAGGTTCCACCAGTGGACCCGGAAAGCAGACCACACCTACGTAAGAGGTCCCAAAATGTTTTGAAACCCACCACTGGTCCTTGGATATGATGATTCTACACTATCATGCTCATATTTATAAAACTCAGTGCCTCTGTGAAAGGTAAGGATGACTACTGCGTTTGTGGTGCAATCAGAACATTGCGTGTGTTGAAGTTGTTTTAACGCAAACCGAAGATGCCTTTTAAAAAACAAGTTTACATCATATTCTTATGCATGCCAGTGCTGTGTGTGAGGAGGTAATTTAAGGTGGTTCTGACAAGTGTCGTCGGCATCTTCATATCCGGTCACATGGGCCGCAAGCCACTCCCATCTGGTCACATGGGTGGCAAGCCATTCCCATCTGGTCACATGGGTGGCAAGCCACTCCCATCCGGTCACATGGGTGGCAAGCCACTCCCATCTGGTCACATGGGTGGCAAGCCACTCCCATCTGGTCACATGGGCGGCAAGCCATTCCCATCTGGTCACATGGGTGGCAAGCCACTCCCATCCGGTCACATGGGTGGCAAGCCACTCCCATCTGGTCACATGGGTGGCAAGCCACTCCCATCCGGTCACATGGGTGGCAAGCCACTCCCATCTGGTCACATGGGTGGCAAGCCACTCCCATCTGGTCACATGGGCGGCAAGCCACTCCCACAAAGGAGGCCACACCCACAGAGTAGGTCCGAACAGTTTTTGAAACCCGCCACTGCCATTGACTCATATTTATGAGTGTCCTGGGGTCTCCTTTCGCGACCTTCTGACAAGCAAACTCAACCGGGAAGCCAGATTCACTTAACAACCGTGTGACTAAATGAACACCTGCAGCAATTCCCTTAACGACTGTGACAAGAAAGATTGTAAAACAGGGCAAAACTCACTTAGCAACTCACTTACTTGCTTAGCAATTTACAAGAAATTTTGGGCTCAATTGTGTTTGTAAGCCGAGGATCACTACTTGTGTCATATAGCAATGGTTCCCAAACTTGGCAACTTTAAGACTTGTGGACTTCAACTCCCAGAATTCTCCAGCCAACAGAGTTGCTAAGTTTGGAAACCACTGTCATATAGTATAGCCTTTATTGTCATTGTACAAAATAAATACAACGGAGTTGGTTTTAGGCTCACTGATGCAATCACATGACAACAAATACAACAACATAAATATTAAAAAGAATAATAATATCACACTAATCTCTTATAAGAGTTATGTTATCTGTATGTAGATGATGCATGTGAATCTTTGAAATCCTTGAAAATGAGAAACAATTTCATATAAAAGAGAGGTCTCCAACGTTGGCCACTTTAAAATTCGTGGACTTCAACTCCCAGAATTCCTCAGCCGGCGTTGTCTGTCATTCTGGATTGCTGGCTGAGGAATTCTGGGAGTTGAAGTCCACAAGTCTTAAAATGGCCGAGGTTGGAGCGCCATGATTTAAAACCTTGTCCCTCTAGGGAAACAAAAAAAACTGAATTTTTCATGGTCCTGTAAAGCCTGTGGCAAAATGAAGTTTTTAAAAACAAAATATAGAGTTAACCTGATGCCTGTGGTATCCAGAGCGACGGTCCGTGCTTCCCGCTTGCCCGACCCGCCAAAGTAAAGAGATTTCCCATCGTTCAATATTCCGCAGCCATTTCCAACTTGAGCTCCGGTTATCTTGTACCAAAGAGGACTCAACTTCCTCTCAAATCTGTCAAACATCTCGCTGGGATTAGGTACATTAGACACACAGGTCCCATGTGAAGCTTCAGAAAAGGAAATAAAAAATAGATATATGGGAGATAGATTTTGGAAAAAAAGTTTCAATGCAAAGGCCAAGAACTGGCAAACAAACATTATACATACAATATATTATATTAGTGATATACTAGCTGGATATCCGTGCTTCACTATGAAGCTATGTCATCGGTCTTGATAAATTAACACTTGAAGGCAACTGGCAGTTGGAACAGAGTTCTTTTCAGGTGGGGAGGGGGAGTAGAACATCTAACTCCTTAGCATCAACGGGTGTTAATATAATATGGTGTAAGAAATACATGGTCATTTCGAAAAATCCATTTTTAGCAAGCACCTAGAAGCCAAGAGGGACATACATGCTGAATTCTACTTACGTATTAGAGCTTACCTGTATAGGCCATGTCACAAAAACAGACGCCGGAAATGCAGTCTCCCTGACCATTGCAGTAGTTGGGACACGGCTCTGAAATATACACTCCGTCCAAGCCAAAGGGAGGGAGACTCTTTTGCGAGCGGCTCTCTTGGATCCAGCGGAATCTGGTCTTCCTGCACAAGGGGGGGGGGAGAAATACCAAAGCTGTGGCCGCTTTCTCTGAAAATGGGTGCTGGTTTGCAAATGTTTACTCTCCAAAGAGATATTCAAGTTGTTTTGTGGGCTTAGGTATCTCCAAGACAAACATATAGCCTCTTCCGTGGGACAATGCCACGCACATAATTTTACTTATTTACTTATCTATATGATGCCCATTTGATTACTAGAGGGACTCTGGGTCCCTGATCATCTACATTTTCTTTCTTTCTTTCTTTCTTTCTTTCTTTCTTTCTTTCTTTCTTTCTTCCTTCCTTCCTTCCTTCCTTCCTTCTCCTTCCTTCCTTCCTTCTGCTTTTCTCTCCTCTTCCTTCCTTCTCCTTTTCTTCCTCCTCCTTCCTCCTCCTCTCTTCCTTCCTTCCCTCCTTCCTTCTCCTTTTCTTTCCTCCTCCTTCCTTCCTTCTCTTTTTCTTTCCTCCTTCGTCCCTTCTCCTTTTCCTCCTTCCTTCCTTCTCCTTTCTTCTCTTTTTCTTTCCCTTTCCTTCCTTCTCCTTCCTTCCTTCCTTCCTTCCTTCCCCTTTTCTTTCCTCCTCCTTCCTTCCTTCCTTCTCCCCTCCCATCTCATCTCCTCCCATCCCATCCCATATCTCATCCCATCTCCCATCCCATCCCTCATTCTTTCCCGTCCCATATCTCCTCTCATCAACCCTCCCCTCCCATCTCCTGCCTTGCCCTGCCCTGCAGTACCCTACCACATTCAAGTAACAGCCTCAATGGTAGGGAAGCAATGCCATCTCCTTGTCTACTCTTTAACGCCCCCCCCCCCCGTCAAATGGGATATTCTGAATTTAGACATTGGCATACTACAATGGAAGGAGTCAACACAAAACCTGGTATAATCGAGCACGTGATAAACCACGAAATTCGACAGATGGATTTCGCTAGTCTATCAACGGCAAATGCCACATGAAAAATCTATATATTGCTCTGAACAGGTTGGAGGCAGAATTTATGTACAACGAAGAAAATGTTCCCATAACGCACTGCGACTTTGAATAGACTCCATTAACCATTAATGGAAGTGATTCCAAAGGGAATATTTTTAGATCCGGGTGCAAATCTGTCCCAAGTTATATCCAACTATTGTAGCACGGATACAAGGCAAGGCGCGGAATAATATCCCATCTGGAATTGCAATCGATAAATGCAATTATGCCGGTTAGCTTGATTAGCATTCTTGGGGAGCTGAGAAATGTTGTTTCGAGTCTGGTGCCTCGTCCCAGTTATATGACAGACATAATACGAAACAGGCTGCCTCTGTAGATGGGGCACTGTTTCCATTGGGCCAAACAATCTCATTAATGTGTGTGTGATTTGGCAACCGTGTCTCTGTTGGTTAATTAAAGGGAAATACGTTTGAGTAGAATGCTCACTGTTTATGTGATTTAGTCCCCCCAAGAAGACTGTTAGTTCTCTAAACTATACAGCATGCCTTGTTCTGTAATTATTTGTTAATGGAGTAACAGAAGGAGACTGTCTAAAAACACTTAGACAAGAAGATAAAATATATTTGGCCGGGCTATTAAAAAAACAGAAGAAGTAGAATTTTTTTAAAAAAAAATAAACATGGTAGAACTGTTGGTTAAATCTTTAGCTATTGTACCAATGTCATGGGGACGCAGTGGCTCAGCGGCTAAGATGCTGAGCTTGTCAATCAGAAAGGTCGGCAGTTTGGCGTTCGAATCCCTAACACCGCATAATGGAGTGAGCTCCCGTTACTTGTCCCAGCTTTTCTGTCAACCTAGCAGTTCGAAAGCATGGGAAAAAAATGCAAGTAGAAAAATAGGGACCACCTTTGGTGGGAAGGGAACAGCGTTCCGTGCACCTTTGGCGTTTAGTCATGCCGGCCACATGACCACGGAGATGTCTTCGGATGGCGCTGGCTCTTCGGCTTTGAAACGGAGATGAGCAACGCCCCCTAGAGTCTGGAACGACTACAACATATGTGGAAGGGGAACCTTTGCCTTACCTTTACTAATACCTTGGAAGAGGAGGAGGAGACACGGTTATGATTCTGAACAAAACAGATCAGAGAAGAATAACAGAGCTGGAAGGGACCTTGGAGGTCTTCTAGTCCAACCCCCTGCTCAAGCAGAAGACTGTATACCATTTCAGACAGGGTATTCCTCTTAAAAACATCCATGGATGGAGCACCCAATACCTTCTGGAGGTAAGTTGTTCCATTGGTTAATAGTCCTCACTGTTAGGAATGTTCTCCTTAATTCCAGGTTGCTTCATTCCTTGGTTGGTTTCCATCCATTGCTTCTTATTCTGCCCTCAGGTGCCTTGGAGAATAGCTTGACTCCCTCTTTTTTGGGGCAGCCCCTGAGATATTGTAACACTGCTATCATGTCTCCCCTAGTCCTTCTTTTCATTAAACTAGACCTACCCAGTTCCTGCAACCGTTCCTCCTACGTTTTAGCCTCCAGACCCCTAATCATCTTTGTTGCTCTTCTCTGCACTCTTTCTAGAGTCCCCACATCTTTTTTATATCGTGGGGACCAAAACTGGATGCCGTATTCCAGGTGTGGCCTTACCAAGGGGTTACACTTTGTAGAATATTCTCTCTTTATGTTCAGAAATAATAACTGAAACTCATTGTAAAGGATTTTAGTCTCCAAGAAAGAGTTACCTGTTAAAGTTAGAGAAAAGGACATTCTAATATTGTTTGGAAATTTCAAAGAACAAGATGCGACTTTGGTGACGCCGCTATTGAGGCTTCCAGTCTAGTTTTTGGATTCTTGTAAAATACAGGTAGCCCTCAACTTACAACACTTCATGTAGTGACCGTTGAAAGTCACAACGGCACTTTAAAAAAGTGACTGTTTTTCACACTTATGACAATTGCAGCATCTCGAAGGATGATCAAAATCCAGGCTCTTGGCAACTGACTCATTTTTATGACGGCTGCAGTGTCCTGGGGGTCATGTGATCTGCTTTTCCGACCTTCCGACAAGCCCGATTCACTTAACAACCATATTACTAACGCTAAAAAAAATGCCACGATTCGTTGAACCACCGTGGCAAGAAAAGTCGTAAAATGGGGCAAAACTGAACCAATGTTTTACTTAGCAACATAAATTTGGGGATTGTAACTCTCTGCAGTTGCTAAGTTAGTAACCTGGTTGTTAAGTGAATCCGGCTTCCCCTTTGCTTGTCAGACGGTCACAAAAGGGGATCATGTGATGCCCTGGGGCACTGAGCCCGTCATAAATAGGAACCAGTTGCCAGTTTTGATCACGGGATGTTGCAAAAGTTGTAACTTTGAAAAATGGTTGTAAGGAGAGGTAGTATTCAGGCGGTTCGGACTGGTTCACCGGTAGTGGAAATCATGGGTGGGGCCATCCACCCACCCCAGCTGTTTGCTGTCCTGTTTAGGCAGGTTTTTGAGGCTGGGCCTATGTGGGGAAATACGGGCGCATGCGTGGAAGGGGCACATACGCCTGCAAACTGGTGGTAACAAAGCGTGAAACCCACCGCTGGTCATAAGCCACATTTTCAGTGTTGTTGTTGTAACGGTCACTAAACTCTCTGTTGTAAGTTGAGGATTGCCTTGTTGTGGGATGGATAGTCACATAACTGAGTTTAAATCAATCAAGGTCTCAATTACCTGGCAGCGAGAGATCTCGGCACGACGATGGTGATCCTCGTCCACTCTTCAAAGTCTCCCGCGTAATACATGGTGGGCTCCGTCAATTCCCTGGTGCTTCCTTCGCACCCTTTCACCCCGGGGGATGCTGGGAAGCAGCCCTCCTTCACCAGCGACCAAGACAAGCCAGCATCGTGGGAATACTGAAGGAGGACTGGGGCAGAGCTGCTGAACTGATCGGTGCATCCAATGTTCAGCTGCGAAGTTTAAAACATATTGAATCTGAGCATCCTTTCAAAGATTGCAGTGCTGCCCCATTTTGTAAAAAAAGAACTTAAGACAGGCACGTGTGACTGTGTTTTACGGACTACATTAGGGGGAAGAAAAACCTGCCACAAACATTACATGCAACAGAATGTTTCTCAGTTTGTATATCATTTCGTCAATGCAACGTCAAAACAGAGTGAGATTAGTTTACAAGTCCCCCGTGTGGTTGCCAGCTCCCCCTATTTATAGAAGAGTGGGAATTATATTTGAAAACGTGCTTGTAAACATACGATGTTTTTTTTAAAATTCTGTTTGTACGTTATTTTGTGCCCGCGGTTACGTGTGGTTCATGTATTTGTCGGCAGCTCGTTAAATTTTTAGCGCAATCGATCCCCAGAATTTCCAGAGGAATTTATTTATGAACTCAGTGAAAGGTTAATGGCAAAATAAGACATGGCAGCTCGCTAAAGTGACGGTCACATTCAAACTTGAATCTAGCATTATTCTGGGGAAAATAGAAAGGGGAAAAGACAGTTCAGTGGTGGGTTTCAAATAATTTAACAACCAGTTCACCCAGGGTCAGATTGGCTGTTGTGAGAGGCAATAGCAATAGCAGTTAGACTTATATACCGCTTCAGAGGGCTTTCAGCCCTCTCTAAGCGGTTTACAGAGTCAGCATATCGCCCCCAACAACAATCCGGGTCCTCATTTCACCCACCTCGGAAGGATGGAAGGCTGAGTCAACCTTGAGCCGGTGAGATTTGAACAGCCGAACTGCAGAACTGCAGTCAGCTGAAGTAGCCTGCAGTGCTGCATTTAACCACTGCGCCACCTCGGCGCGGCCCATCCTTATCCTTCAGTTCCACCACACATGTTGGATGAGCCCCACTCATTAAATTACACCCCAAATTACAGCCCAAATTATAGTTAATGGAAGTTTAACAGATTCCTTTCAAATAGAAAAAGGTACAAGACAGGGTTGTCCTTTGTCCCCACTATTGTTTATTATAACTTTGGAAGTATTGCTGAATAAGATACGGGCTTTGGACGCTTTAAAAGGGATCAAGATCAGACAGCAAGAATACAGAGTCCGCGCTTTTGCGGATGACTTGGTTATAATATTGAAACAACCGCAGGAATCCAGTAAGGTTTTAATGAATACGATTAATCAATATGGTCAAGTCTCTGGATTTAAAATTAATTTAGGAAAAACCAAAATATTAGCAATGAATATGAATACCAAACAGAAGGAAGAATTGGGAGTGATGTTAGGATGTGAGGTTGTTAAAAAAGTCAAATATCTTGGAGTTAATATTTTAACTTCAAATGGGAAATTATACAAGCATAATTATGAACCACTCTGGCATAGTATACAAATGGAGATGAAAAGGTGGGAGAAACTGCATTATCTTTGTTGGGAAGGATAGCGGCAGTGAAAATGAATATTTTACCAAAATTTTTATTTTTGTTTCAAATGTTACCAATACTTAAAAGAGATGCGAACCTTTTAGAATGGCAGAAGGGTATCAACAAATTTGTATGGGCAGGAAAGAAGCCGAGGGTTAAGATGAAAATAATGCAAGATGTACGTGAAAGAGGAGGATTGAAATTACCAAATTTAAAATTATATTATGATGCAGTGGCTTTATCTGCAATTAGTGATTGGATCCATTTAACCAATGACAGAATATTGAATATTGAGGGACATGATTTGGTATATGGTTGGCATGCTTACTTGTTATTCAACAAAAAACTGGATAAGAATTTCAAAAATCATATTTTAAGAAATGCCTTATTGCGGGTTTGGAAAAAATATCAACATAAACTAAATGACAAATTGCCCATGTGGGCAATTCCTAGACATGCAATTGAAAATATGAATATAGAACAAAAACACGATAGAACCACTTATAGACAACTTCTTAATACAGAAAGAGGGGTGCTGCAATTAAAATCCTTAGAGGTACTTAAAAAAGAGAAGGTAGTTCAAACGTGGTTTCAGTATGGCCAATTACAGGCCAGGTGGAAAATAGACCAAAAAATAGGTTTTGTAATAGCTGAGGATAACTTGTTTAAACAAATAAGAGATCAAAGTTTAATGCACATAAAGAGGATATATAATGTATTAGTACAGATGGACTCAGAAACCGAAATGGTTAAAGATTGTATGATAAAATGGGCTCAGAATATTGAAGAACCTATAATGTTGGACACATGGGAAAAAATATGGGTAAGAAATGTAAAATTTACACAAGCACAAAATTTGAGAGAAAATTTTTATAAGATGTTTTATAGATGGCACTTAGATCCCAAAAAGCTTGCTTCTATGTATTCAAATGTTCAGCCTAAATGTTGGAGATGTGGTTCTTTCGATGCTACATATTTTCATATATGGTGGACATGTCGTAATGTTAAGGCATTTTGGATAAAAATTTGGTGGATCCTGCAAAATATCTTCAAAAAAAGGATAAAATTCACTCCCAAACTGTTTTTACTAGGTATATGTACTGACTTCGTAGCAGTAGAGATTAATTTGGTTCTGTACTTAATAACGGCAGCAAGACTTTTGGTGGCGCAATACTGGAAGAAGAAAGACCTGCCTACAATTCAAGAATGGACTTTAAAGGTTACAAATTTAGCCGAAATGAAATGGCAAAAATTTCAGCATATCTTAAAGAACATTCAAATGAGAAGTATAAACGAGACTGGAAAAAATGGATTGATTATATACAAAGCAAATACGGGACTAGGAAATTCCAGATAGCTTATGCTTAAAATTAGTAATAACGTAAATTGTTAAAAATTTGGGTAACAGCAAGAAGCTGAGTTCAATGTAGAGATATTTTAGACTGTGATTGTCAAAAAGTTATACCATGTATGGGCTCTGGGAAGTCGGGGGGAGGGAAGGGAGGCGGGGATCTAGGGGGAGGGGGGGAGGGGGGAAATATAATATGTGTTAAATTCTAAAGCATGATTGCACTTGTATACTGTGGTTTTTATTAATGTTAGTGTCAAAACAGAACAAACTGAATATATCGGAAAGTAAGAGATACTGAAGGGAGGAGCTGAATGAAAGAAGAAGGAGAGTAGAGAGAGTGAGAGAGAGGAGGAGGAGAAGGAAGGGAGGGAATGGATTAAGAGAGGGAGTGATAGGGTTAGGGTTAGATAGAGGGGGAGGGGAAGTAGGTGTAGAGGGGTATGAGAGAAGGAAGAATGAAAGTTGGAGGGGGATGAAAGAGGGTGTATGGTGGGCTAAGGCGGTATATTGGGTTTGTATTGTAGGGGGCATTCTCTATAAAAGTGAGGGCTGTGTTTATTACTCAATGTTATATGCCTCGGTTGCACAGTAAACATGTGATTGTATAGAATGAAATGGAAATAAAAAGATTTGTACTTAAAGAAAATTACTCGCCTTTTCATTTTAAAAGTTTCTTTTTAAAAAAAAAAGAGAGAGAGAGGAAATACCTTGAATTGAAGGACGTAACCTGGTTTCAGCACTAAATCCCGTGTCACCGCAAACCGGTCCCCGTCTGACTTTCCAAATATCATCGCTGATGGGGTAGTCGAACAAAATGTTTCATTTTTGGGCATTCCTTCATTAGCTAACATTAGCCACATGCTGAGCTGGTTCATGGGATAATCAAAGGCTGGTTTCTCGTAAAAATTCTGGTTGATATTAAAAAAAAAAAAAGAAGGAAAAGAAAATATTTATCTATTTATTTATTTATCTATCACGCTTGTATGCTGCTCATCTCGTCAAAGGTGGCTATAGGCAGCTCCTAGACATTGAATAAAACGAATGAAAGCAAAATCAACGAAGAGATTAAATTTTTAAAAATGCAGATAAAATAAAAAAAACGAAGCAGGATGGAGAGGGAAGGAGCAAAATGCAAAAAGGGGAAGAGATGGGGTGTTTCTCGAATCCATCAGCCACCTCCAACATGGCACACCTCCAATGGGGCACCAGCAGTGGTGGGATTCAAGTAAATTAACAACTGGCTCTCTGCCCTAGAAAGGATGCGGTGAGCAACTGGGCTTCCTTTGATTTTCTTTAAAGATGTTTCCCTTCTCATCCAAGAAGCTTCTTCAGCTCTGACTGGATGTTGGGGGATGGAAAGGATTTATATTCCTTGCAGACAGCTGGTCATTTACATCCTTTTAGAGTGTCGCAGTGGCTCAGGGGCTACGACGCTGAGCTTATCGATCAGAAAGGTCGGCAGTTCGGTGGTTTGAATCCCTGTAACAGAGTGAGCTCCTGTGACTTGTCCCGGTTTCTGCCAATCTAGCAGTTCGAAAGCATGTAAAAAAATACAAGTAGAAAAATAGGAACCACCTTGGTGGGAAGGTAACAGTGTTCCGTGTACCTTCGGTGTTTAGTCATGCAGGCCACATGACCACGGAGACGTCTTCGGACAGCGCTGGCTCTTCGGCTTTGAAAAGGAGATAAGCATCGCCCGCTAGAGTCACAAACGACTAGCACATATGTGCGAGGGGAACCTCTACCTTTATTATCTTTGCCCTAATGACTAGCTGGGTAGGTGTGGCCAAGTGGTCATGTGACTGGGTGGGCTTGGCCAACTCAACGTCACTCATCACACCCAGCCGCTTGTCTCAAAGGCCTCAACAAGGTACAATTTGCCTCTCTATGTATTTACTGTTATTGAACATCCAAAATGGCCAAAAGAAACGGCCAAAAAGAGCTAAAAAATGGCTGAAAACAGCCCAAATAAACAGGTGGGGGCGTGGCTAGCCAGTGGTGGAATTATCCGGTTTGCTGAACTGAGCAGAATGTTAACAACCGGTTCGTCTGAACCGGTCCGAATGGGATGAATCCCACCACTGAGCACCAGCGTAGGTGGCACAGCCATATCTTCCAGTCCTTTCAGAAGATCAAAAGAGTACGAGTGGATCTGACCTAAGTGGCACAATTTTCCAGAGGATGGGAGCTACGGCAGAAAAGGCTCTTCTTCTGGAGCCCATCAGCCAAAGTATGCTAACATTTTTGCAAGTGTAAAAGTGTCATCCGTCTTATTACCTGAGGCAACGTGGGGTTAGCCACAGGGATGATCTGTTTCAGCTTTTCGGACAGAATGATGATGTCATCGATAGCCCACTGGTCGTAGCCTTCTCCAGAAAACACCGGCTGCCACCAACGGAATCGTGTGCAGGGGGTCTTCGCAGCAGGAGGGAGCTCCAGATAGACGAACCTAGGAATGCAGACATTCCTCACATGTTAAAAAGCAAGCTTGTAAAATGCAGATAAGGGCGCGAATGCAAACAAAAAGGAGGGGGGGGGTTGAACCAACACAAGTTAAAACACATATAATAAAAAATCGCAACTGCTACAAACCAATATTTTCCATTTCCTTTAAGACTATAGGTCCGTGATGGCTAACCTGTGGCTGCGGAATTCTGGGAGTTGAAGTCCGCAAGTCTTAATGTCACCAACTTTGAGAGGCCCGCTCTATACCAACAGCCACCCTCAGCAAACAGCACCCCTATTGGTGCCCCAAACTGGCTGGCAGAGTCAGGTTTTCAGGTTCTTCTGGAAGGCCAGGAATCGGGGGGGGGAGAGACCTCCACTCCAAGAGGAGAATATTCCAGAAAAGGGGGGGAAGGGCACGGCAGAAACGGCTCTTCCCCTGGTCCTCCCAACCGAAATATTTAGCCAATGGGATCCAAAGCTGGAACAAGTGGGATGGGCCAATCCCATCGAGGTGGGACACCTCCTCAGATATGAATGCCTTGCTAATGATGCTGTCGTAGGGAGGCATCAAAGCTCTTCCACCATGGTATGAATCAGAGGTAGGTTCCTACCAGTTCGCACCTATTCGGTAGAACCGGTTCATCAAATCTACCGAACCGGTTAGAAGAGGTTCCACCAGTGGACCCAGAAAGCAGGCCACACCTACAGAAGAGATTCCAAAAAATTTTGAAACCCACCACTGGTCCTTGGATATGATTATTCTGCACTATCATACTCATATTTATAAAACTCGGTGCCTCTGTGAAAGGTAAGGATGACTACTGCGTTTGTGGTGCAATCAGAACATTGCGTGTGTTGAAGTTGTTTTAATAGCAATAGCAGTTAGATTTATATACCGCTTCATAGGGCTTTCAGCCCTCTCTAAGCGGTTTACAGAGTCAGCATATCGCCCCCCACAGTCTGGGTCCTCATTTCACCCACTTCGGAAAGATGGAAGGCTGAGTCAACCTTGAGCCGGTGAGATTAGAACCGCTGAACTGCAGATAACAGTCAGCTGAAGTGGCCTGCAGTACTGCACCCTAAACACTGCGCCACCTCGGCTCTTGGTTTTAACACAAACCAAAGATGCCTTTTGAAAAACAAGTTTACCTCACATTCTTATGCATGCCAGTGCTGTGTGTGAGGTAATTTAAGGTGGTTCTGACAAGTGTCGTCGTCACCTTCATATCCGGTCACATGGGCGACAAGCCACTCCCATCCGGTCACATGGGCGGCAAGCCACTCCCACAAAGGAGGCCACACCCACAGAGTAGGTTCAACAATTTTTGAAACCCACCACTGGTATGAATCAATACCTGGATTTGCTGAAGTCAGAGAAGTACATTTCTGCCAGGGCGTGCCAGTTGATGCCTCCATTGTTGCTGTATTGCAGGAGGACTCCTTCTTCTCTGCTGTCTGGTTTGTTGCAGGAAGCGCTCTCTCCGCCAATCTGAATGTAAAACTGGACGAAGTCTACCCACGTAGTGTCCAAATCCAAGCTCACCAATTGTCTCTTCCCAGCCTGGAGCATACAAGGAACAAGAGAAAAAGCATTGATTATATTGATGTTGTTGCTGTTGTTGATGATATTATCCAACCTCACACGGTGGACAATCCAAAGTAGTGAAATTCACAGGGAGACTCAAATTGCAAGTGTGTCAATGTGTATGTGAGATTCTCCCTCTCTCTCTCTCTTTCCCTCTCCCTTCCTCTCTCCATCTCTCTGTCTCAATTTCTGTTTCAATCTTTCAACTTCTCTTTCTCTCTCTCAACCTCTCTCTTTCAATCTTTCTCACTCAACCTCCCTCCCTGTCTCTCTTCAATCTCTCTCTCTCAATTTCTCTCTACCTCAACCTCTCTCTCCCAATTGCTTTCTCTCTCTCTCTCTCTCAACCTCTTCCTCTCTCTCAATCTCTCTCTCTCAATCTCTCTCAATTTCTCTTTTTCTTTCTTTCAATCTCTCTTTCTCTCATTGTGTGTCTCAATCTCTCTATTGCAATCTCTCAACTTCTTTTTCTCTCTCAGCCTCTTTCTCTCAATCTCTCTTTCTGTCTCAACTTCTTTCTCTCTCAACCTCTCTCAACCTCTCTTTCTCAGCCTCTTTTTCTTTCTCAACCTCTTTCTCTCAACTTCTTTCTCTCTCAGCCTCTTCCTCTCTCAATCTCTTTCTATCTCTCAATCTCTCTCTCTCTCTCTCTCTCTCAATCTCTCACTCAATCTCTAACTATCATTCTCTCTCTCAATCTCTCTTTCTCTCAGCCTCTTTCTTTCTCAACCTCTTTCTCTCAACCACTTTCTCTCTCAGCCTCTTCCTCTCTCAATCTCTTTCTATCTCTCTCTCTCTTAATTCTCTCTCTCTCTCTCTCTCAATCTCTCACTCAATCTCTAACTATCATTCTCTCTCTCAATCTCTCTTTCTCTCAGCCTCTTTCTTTCTCAACCTTTCTCTCAATCACTTTCTCTCTCAGCCTCTTTCTCTCTCAATCTCTTTCTATCTCTCAATCTCTCTCTCTCTCTCAATTAGATTTAGATTTAGATTTTAATGAGCATTTATATGCCGCCCTTTTCCCTGAGGGGACTCAGGGCGGCTTACAACAATGGGGGGAAGGGAGTGCAAGACAAGACTTAAAAGAAAAAAAAAATGTGAATAAAAAAAATTAACCATAAAAACACAACATTCACTCAACATTCGGGCGGGGTGAGAATAAATCCTATTCCCAGGCCTGACGGGATAGCCAGATCTTGAGGGCTGTGCGGAAGGCCTGGACTGTGGTGAGGGTACGGATCTCCACGGGGAGGTTGTTCCATAGCGTCGGAGCTGCAACTGAGAAGGCTCTCCTCCGCGTAGTCGCCAGTCGGCACTGACTGGCGGATGGAATTCGGAGGAGGCCTACCCTGTGCGATCTGATGGGACGCAGGGAGGTAATTGGCAGGAGGCGGTCTCTCAGATAGCCAGATCCACTACCATGGAGCGCTTTATAGGTGGTAAGTAAGACCTTGAAGTGCACCCGATGATCTACAGGTAGCCAGCGCAGCTCACGGAGGATCGGTGTTATATGGGCAAACCGTGGTGCGCCCATGATCACTCGCGCGGCCGTGTTCTGAACTAGCTGAAGTCGCCGGATGCTCTTCAAGGGCAGCCCCATGTAGAGCACATTGCAGTATTCCAGCCTAGAGATCACAAGGGCTCGAGTGACTGTTGTGAGAGCCTCCCGGTTCAGGTAGGGCCGCAACTGGCGCACCAGGCGAACCTGGGCAAATGCCCCCCTGGTCACAGCCGACAAATGGTGGTCAAAACTCAGCTGTGGATCCAGGAGGACTCCCAAGTTGCGGACCCTGTCTGAGGGGTATAAATTTTGCCCCCCCAGCCTGATTGATGGAACGTTAGCCGAATTTTTGGGAGGAAAACACAACAGCCACTCGGTCTTTTCCGGGTTGAGCACCAGTTTGTTAGCTCTCATCCAGTCTTTAACAGCCTCAAGGCCCCGGTTCATCACGTCCACCGCTTCATTGAGTTGGCACGGGGCGGACAGATACAGCTGTGTATCGTCCGCATATTGGTGGTACTTAATCCCATGCCTCCGAATGATCTCGCCCAGCGGTTTCATGTATATGTTAAATAGCAGGGGGGACAGGACCGAGCCCTGCGGCACCCCACAGGTTAGGGGCCCCGGGGACGATCTCTCCCTCCCCACCAACACCGACTGCGACCTGTCCGAGAGGTAGGAGGAGAACCACTGTAAAACAGTGCCGCCCACCCCCACCTCCCGCAGTCGTCGCAGAAGGATACCATGGTCGATGGTATCGAAAGCCGCTGAGAGGTCAAGGAGAACCAGGATGGACGCATAGCCTCCATCTCTGGCTCTCCAGAGATCATCGGTCAATGCGACCAAAGCGGTTTCAGTGCTGTAACCGGGCCTGAAGCCAGACTGGAAGGGGTCAAGATAGTTAGCTTCCTCCAAGGTACGCTGAAGCTGTAAGGCCACCACCTTCTCAACAACCTTCCCCACAAAGGGGAGGTTGGAGACTGGACGATAGTTATTAAGAACTGCTGGATCCAAGGACAGTTTCTTCAGGAGGGGCCTCACCACCGCCGCCTTAAGCGCGGTGGGGAGGTGTCCCTCCCGAAGAGAGGCGGTAACAACCGCCTGGATCCAGCCTCGTGTCACCTCTCTGCTGTTGGCAGTCAGCCAAGAGGGACACGGGTCCAGTATGCAGGTGGAGGAACTCACAGCTCGCATAGCCTTGTCCACATCCCCGGAGGCAACATCCTGAAACTCAACCCAGAGATGGTCTACCAAGTCATTCCCTTGTGTCTCGGTTGGATCTGCGGGGGTGGAGTCCAGTTCCGATCGAAACCGAGCAACTTTGTCCGCCAAGAACTGACCATACTCCTCAGCCTTACCCTGCAGGGGGTTCCCCGTCTCCCTCCTATTTAGGAGGGAGCGGGTTATCCTGAACAGGGCGGCTGGGCGGGACTCGGCGGACGCTACCAAGGAGGCAATGTGTGATCTTTTGGCAGTTCTCAATGCCCGAATATACTCCTTGGTGCAAGCTGTCAACAGTGCTCGGCTCGATACGGACCTATCGGACCTCCACAGGTGCTCTAGGCGTCTCCTCCGGTGCTTTATCTCGCGGAGCTCCTCGGTGAACCAATGGGGTCTCCTCAGCCGCTGACCCGGAGGGGCCGTAGTGGCGCAATTCGGTCCAGAGACTCTGATGCCGCCGAGTGCCAGGCCGCAGCAAGAGTCTCCGCCGAACTGTGGGCGAGAGCATCTGGAATGACCCCAAGCTCCGTCTGGAACCTAACAGGGTCCATCAGTCGCCTGGGGCGGAACCACCTGGTCGGTTCCTCCTCCCCACAGTGGGGGTTTGGCCTCCGGAAGTCTAGCCTCAGTAGGTAGTGGTCTGACCACGACAGGGGAATGATCTCATTTCCCCTCAGACCAAGATCATAACTCCACTGCTCCGAGAGGAATACGAGGTCGAGCGTGTGCCCCGCTGAGTGGGTAGGGCCTCGAATTACCTGGGTCAGGCCCATGGCTGTCATGGAAGCCATGAACTCCTGCGCTCCGTCAGAGTGTTCACCGAGCGAAGGCAGATTGAAGTCCCCCAGAACCATTAGTCTAGGGAACTCAATTGCTAGCTCGGCTACTGACTCGAGGAGCGCAGGGAGGGCCGCTGCAACGCAGTCAATCTCTCCCTCTCAATCTCTCTCTCTCAATCTCTCTCTCAATCTCTAACTATCATTCTCCCTCTCAGTCTCTCTTTCTCTCAGCCTCTTTTTCTTTCTCAACCTCTTTCTCTCAATCTCTTTCTCTCTCAGCCTCTTTCTCTCTCAATCTCTTTCTATCTCTCAATCTCTCTCTCTCTTTCTCAATCTCTCTCTCTCAATCTCCCTCTCAATCTCTAACTATCATTCTCTCTCTCAATCGCTGTCTCTTTCTCCATCTACCTACCTACCAACAGATTTGGGTTTATGTCAGTGAAATTGGTGGTTTAGCTAAGGAAATGTAGATGAATTGACTGTGTAAGCATTTTAAAAGTTATGCAAGCACGATTTTTTATCCTCTTTATACAATGATGGATATTTTTTCCTATTCAGATTATGAATAGGCTACACAGACCCATCTAGGAGTAAAGGTGAGGGCTATTTCTCTCTCGGCTGATTTAGAAAATGACATTTTAAAAAGTGTTCATTTTTATTTTTTATTATTTATTTTTGCTATTTCAAAATACATAACAATATGGCTGGCTAAAGAATTCTGAGAGTTGAAGTTCACAAGTTTTAATGTTGCCAAGCTTGGAGACCCCTAAATTATCCTCACTAGAAAGTTATATGGGTTAGGACCAGTGATGTGCGGTGAGGTTTATGGCTGGTGAGGCAAGCGGGCAAAAGCCGCACTGCCACCCCGGCGCTATGTTCGACATAGAGGCGGGATGCCTCTATGTCGGACATAGCGGCAGGGCAGCTTTTGCCTCTAGCGCCGGGGCAGCAGGGCGGCCAATGGATGACTCTGCTTAACTGTTTTAAAAAGCCTCTTTAAAAAGCGCCCTCTACAGGAGGAGGCAAGAGAACCAAGTGCCTCATCTACATAAGGAATTTTTCGGCTTTTAACCCTTGCTTAACTCTGCTCGAGTGATCATAAAGATAGACTAAATGAGGCACATGGCTCTCCCGCCTCCTCCTGTAGAGGGCGCTTTTTAGAGGCTTTTTTAAACAGTTAAGCACTAAGCAGAGTCATCCACTGTGACTCTGGCAGCAACCACCTCAGCCTTTTTCCTTTAAAAATTTATTTCTTTTCATGATGACAGTGGTGAGGCCCTGCCTCCCCTGACTGCACGCCACTGGTATGGACAAATATTGACAAAGCCTGTGCCAACACATGTGACATGAGTTTAATTGATTTGAGTTTTAACTATTAACCAGAAGACTACTGACGTCCATTTGATACCCTTTTACTAAGCAGATAGATTAGCATTTAAAAATGATCGGTATCATTTCAGTCTACGGTTTCCTACTCACCATATTCTTTCATTGTAAGCCAGCTCATTTTCTATTGCCAAATGTAAATTGGTAGAACACGATAGGGATATTATTTTAAAATATAATTTGACTTCAGAATTACCGTATTTTTTCGGAGTATAAGACGCACCCTCAAAAAAGAGGGTGAATATCTGGGTGCATCTTATAAACTGAATACAGCATTTTTGGCCTCCCGAAACCCCGCCCCCTTTGCAAAAATGGCCATGCATAGCCTTTAGGAGGCTTCCTGGGGGCTGGAGAGGGCACAAATGAACAAAAAAAGGGCCATTTTCTGCTTGTTCCCCCCACCCCGGCACTCAGGAGCACTCTACAAGCCTCCTAAAGGCTATGCATGCCCTTTTTTTGGCAAAAAACGGGCCCGTTTCTGCGAAAAGCGGGCCGTTTTTGGGAGGTCTGCAGAGTGCATTTTTTTTTTAAAAAAAATTGCCTCTTCCAAATCTTGGTGCGTCTTATACTCCGGTGCATCTTATACTCTGAAAAATATGGTACCTAAAATATGAACCAAATGGAAGGCAACAGTGAAGCCTAAGTCGATGTATTCCTTCCTCAAAGACTATATAATGTCTTTCTCCCACCTTCTCTTTCAGTGAAACAAATCTGGTCTTTGATAGGATGATCCATATATTAGAGAACACGACATGACATGCTGGCTCTGGGTTCAAGCTGTCTGCATTTCCCAAGATAAACCAGCTATCTCGTTCCCCACGTAAACAGCCGAAATGCAATTCCAGATAGAATTGTTGTCACGCTCAAAGCCTAAAACACAAAATCTCCTTTTCCAGCTAGATGAATTACTACATCATTGCGTTTATTATTATTTTCTTTTTTTAAAAAAAAAAAGACTCTAATTGTTAAAATCACAAAGGAAATGTGGGAGGTGGGGAGATGAATTCAAAGAAGAGCATCGTGCCAAGAACCTTACAACCACAAAATAATAAAAATAAGTGGCGCCATTATAATACAGAATTGCATTCTTTAATTGGGAGGTTGCAACCGTGGGGGTTAAAACATACATTTCTGGCAGAGTTTTTTTTTTTAAAAAAGAAATATAATCTTTTTAAAAAAAATTCCTAAGACAGCTGCTTGTAAAAAAGAAAAGAGTCTTTGATTAAAAATATCTCAGTGAGGCTGTTGCCAAGGTTAGTGACAGTGAGTGAAGCATTAAAGAGGAGAGGCCTATCACCTGGGCCCTGCAAATTAAGGAAGAGCCTTCGACTCATCCAAGGGGGCCGCTGAAGATTAACAATAATTGCTCTCCCCTTGGACGGTGTACATCATCAAACATTAGAGCAACATAATCCATCTCTGACATCTGCGGTGAGCTCGCTGAGACAGGCAGCCGTGGCTTTCGGCTCCTGGAGCGGAGCACAACAAGGGAAGTGAAACTCACGCCCTCTTTTCTTTCATCATGCCCGAATGTCAAGGAATAAAGGGGAGGGGGGGGGAAGCGCACGACGACCTTGGGAAATCGTCAAAGCGGACACTTTGCCTGTTGTTGGCGAGCGGCTGCCTCCAACCCATTCAGGTGGGAGGAGTGAATTAAAGAGTGGTAGGAAGCTCTTTTTTCTCAAGAGGGCTTGAAGGTTTTTGTCCCCCATCCCCACAAATAAATGGGGCGCTGAAACGTCTGCTTTTGTCCGCTGTAGTTTGAAGGGCTCTTTTCTTCCTAAGCTTCGTCGGGTTTGCTGCGCCATCATCCAAGCTACGACGAGTGATCGGCCTGCGTTTCAGACCCAGCCATCTGTTGGCCTTGTCACCTTCCCATCTGCAGGTTCTCGTAAGTGGATGGTCCAGCTGCCCCTTTTTCTCCTTGAAGCCGATTTCTTCTCCACTGGTGGAGCATCTCTTCCTTCTCCTCCAAATCTCGTGCTCTGGATGGGATGTCCCGCTTGCTTCTTCCATTATCCAGCCTCTTTCAGCTTATTTTATGATTCCCTTCACTTCGTCTTTGTCTTTTAATGACCCTGTAATCCTTCAGTCGGGACAACTGGTGACTATGATCATGATTTATCACTTATAGCTTTTGCATACAATGAGAGCTTATGCACCGAAGACAAATTCCTTGTGTGTCCAATCACACTTGGCCAATAAAGAATTCTATTCTATTCTATTCTATTCTCTTCTACTCTTCTCTACTCTACATTCTCTTCTCTTCTACTCTATTCTACATTCTACTCTACTCTACATTCTATTCTATTCTCTTCTACTCTACATTCTCTTCTCTTCTACTCTACATTCTCTTCTCTTCTCTTCTACTGTACTCTACTCTACTCTACATTCTATTCTACTCTACATTCTCTTCTCTTCTACTCTACATTCTCTTCTCTTCTCTTCTACTCTACTCTAAATTCTATTCTATTCTACTCTACATTCTCTTCTTTTCTACTCTACTCTACATTCTATTTTACTCTATTCTACTCTACATTCTCTTCTCTTCTACTCTACATTCTCTTCTCTTCTACTCTATTCTACATTTTACTTACTCTACATTATATTTTACTCTATTCTACTCTACATTCTCTTCTCTTCTACTCTACTCTACTCTACATTCTATTCTATTCTACTCTACATTCTCTTCTTTTCTACTCTACTCTACATTCTATTCTACTCTATTCTACTCTACATTCTCTTCTCTTCTACTCTACATTCTATTCTATTCTACTCTACATTCTCTTCTACTCTATTCTACTCTACACTGCATTCTATTCTATTCTATTCTGTTCTATTCTATTCTACTATGCTCTACTCTACTCTACTCTACTCCTATTCTATTCTATTCTATTCCCATTTTTTTCAAAGTTAAAACATTCAAATCCATAATTTAAAACTAGGGAAGAATGTACTCTTTGTGTTTTATGATTTATGCTATTCTGCTACCTTTCTTTCTTAATCGCATTACATTGAACGGATGGACAGATCTACCTTGTTGAAATAAAGAGAGGATCCAGAAGAGATCACCCCGCAGCCTTGTTCTGGTTTTACAATCTCTCCACCAATGACCTCCTGCCATTCTTTTTCCAAAGTGTCCGGGTTCTCAAAATCAGACATTATCGTCGAAGGCAGATTATTTTCAGGGTGGCATTCAGTGCCTTGGTATCCAGAGTCACATCTGCAGGGGAGAACAAACACATTGTATCCACATTGTGTGGGTACTGATACAGCATGAACAAATGAACATCGAAGTGACTTTTGATGGGAACATGTGTAATGTATTTACATATATCTTTGTTAGGTATGATCCAGTGGTGGGTTGCGTGTGCAGATGGCCCGTTTCCTTCAAATACAGGTATGGAATGAGTGCAGGCCCTCCAAAGCACCGTTCCAAAGAGCCGAGGTGGCGCAGTGGTTAGGGTGCAGTACTGCAGGCCACTTCAGCTGACTGTTATCTGCAGTTCAGCGGTTCTAATCTCACCGGCTCAAGGTTGACTCAGCCTTCCATCCTTCCGAGGTGGGTGAAATGAGGACCCAGACTGTGGGGGCGATAAGCTGACTCTGTAAACCGCTTAGAGAGGGCTGAAAGCCCTATGAAGCGGTATATAAGTCTACTGCTATTGCTATTGCTAAGTTTTGAAGAGGAGATTGGACAACGGTTTGTCTGAAATGGTATAGGGTTTCCTGCCTGAGCAGGGGGTTGCACTGGAAGACTGCTTGCAGCCATCTTTTCTTTTGGATCTTTGTCCCTGCCACACTTTCTATTATCCTACTATGCATTTTCTATTGTGGGGAAATGGGATTGTATGGAGTTAGATGCTATGCAGCCATAACAACATTCTTTCTACAAAGCCAAGGTCATCCTTTGTCTCTGCACCTCTGCACCTGACCGGAACTGGATGGGTGGAAGCTGCCAGCGTGGCAGTGGAAGATTGGACCATGGGATGGACTTGTGGGTGTGTGGGGGGCAAGATCTTGAACTTTCAACTGGGTGGGAAAAACCGGGAAGCTTTCAGATTTGGGTTTTCCCAGATGTGCCAACATGACTCTCTTAATGAATTGGAACTTTGAGCAATACTATGCCTTGGACTCTGATTTACTTTTGGGTGCTATTTGGAACCCTGACATTAACCCGAATCTGCTCCAAGGTCCCTTCCAACTCCGTTATTCTATCCTATTCTTTTCCTCTAACAGCAAATGAACATGAGATACCTGCAAAGGCCGTGATCGCACCAGCCATGCCCATTGCACATATTTGGGCACTGCTGCCCTATATAGATGTTGTCGAGGGCCCATTCGTCTTGAGAGGTGTAATAGCACTGACTCCAGCGGAAGCGTGTGGCACTGGACCTTGAAAGAAGAATTAATAATTGTGCGGTCATTAAAAGCGTGCGCAAATCTGCAAGGCAAAAAAGGTGAGCTTACTAATCATGATTATAAAACTGATATCCGACTTAGAATATCCCTGGCAGAACCCCAGAGAGAATCAAAGGTAGACTACATTAAAGCCGTGGAAGGAATTAGTTGAATGCAGTTATGTAATTCAGTAGAATTTGCAAGAAGACTCTCTCCTCATAAACGTTGTTTGGATTCTAAATTATTATTTTTAAAAAATAATATTTACAGTGTGTCAAATGCCTTCTGTTATAGCTTGCCTTCAGAAATTGTGGCCGCTCCATCACTGGAGGATTTTAAGAAGAAACTATAAAGCCACATCTGAAATATTATAGTTTCTCCTGCTTGAGCAGGGGGCTCTATTCTATTCCATTCCATTCCATATATTCTATTCTATTTCTATTCTATTTCATTTGTATTCCATTCCATTCCATATTTTCTATTCTATTCTATTCCATTCCACTCCATATTTTCTATTCTATTCTATTCTAATCCATTCCATTCCGTATATTCTATTCTTTCTATTCTATTCTATTTGTATTCCATTCCATATTTTCTATTCTATTCTATTCTATTCTATTCCACTCCATTGCATTTCATTCCATATATTCTATTTTATTCCATTCCATTCCACTTCATATTTTCTATTCTATTCTATTCTATTCTATTCTAATCCATTCCATTCCATTTATTCTATTTCTATTCTATTTGCATTCCATTCCATTCCATATTTTCTATTCTATTCTATTCTATTCCATTCCAGTCCATTCCATATATTCTATTCTATTTCTATTCTATTCCATTTGTATTCCATTCCATTCCATATTTTCTATTCTATTCTATTCCATTCCATTCCATATATTCTATTCCATTCCATTCCATTCCATATATTCTATTCTATTTCTATTCTATTCCATTCCATTCCATTCCATATTTTCTATTCTATTCTATTCTATTCTATTCCATTCCATTCTATATTCAGGCAATCCGCAATTTAGAACGGTTCATTTAGTAACTGTTCAAACTTACAACATCCCTGAAAAAAAGTAACTTGTGACTGTTTTTCACAGTTACAACTTTTGTAGCATCCCCAGGGTCACGTGATCAAAATTCGGATGCTTGGCAACTGTTTCATATTCATGGCGATCCCAAGATCATGGGATCCCTTTCTGATGAGCAGAATAAATAGGGAAGCCAGATTCACTTAACAACTGGGTTACCAACTTGTTTTCTGCAGTGATTCACTTAACAACGGTGGTAAGAAAGGTCACAAAATGGGGCCAAACTCACTTAACAAATGTCTCACTTAACAACTGGAATATTGGGCCCGATTGTGGTCGTAAGTTGAGGAATACCTGTATAAGATGTAGACCTGTAGGCTATTTCACTTCCTATTCAATTAAGTCAATGTCATATTCCTGCTTTCCTCATGGTTTTGTTACTAGACAACCGTAAAATAAAGGTTCCCCTCGCACATATGTGCTAGTTGTTCCAGACTCTAGGGGGCGGTGCTCATCTCCGTTTCAAGCCAAAGAGCCAGTGCTATCTGAAGACGTCTCTGTGGTCATGTGGCCGGCATGACTAAACGCCGACGGCACACGGAAAACTTCTTTTTAGTTTTTACATGCTTTAGAACTGCTAGGTTGGCAGAAGCTGGGACAAATAACGGGAGCTCACTCCGTTACGTGGCACTAGGGATTCGAACAGAGGTGGGTTCCTACCAGTTCGCACCAGTTCGGTAGAACCGGTTCGTCAAATCTACCGAACCGGTTAGAAGAGGTTCCACCAGTGGACCCAGAAAGCAGGCCATATCTACAGAAGAGGTTCCAAAATTTTTTGAAACCCACCACTGACACACACACACACACACACACACACACACACTCACACAGAGAGAGAAAGAGAAAGAAAGGAAGAAAGAAAGAAATAAAAAAAGAAAAAAAGAAAGAAAAAGTGAGAGATGAAAGAAAAAAAGGAAAAAGGGACAGAGAGACAAAAGGAAGGAGAGAGAGAGAGAGAGAGAGAGAGAGAGAGAGAGAGAGAAAGGGAGAGAAAGAAAACACATGGCTGGCAAGCCACTCCCACCAGGTCACATGCCAAAGGAGGCCACACCCACAGAGTAGGTTCGAAAAATTTTTGAAACCCACCACTGGATTCGAACCACCAAACTGCCGACCTTTCTGATCAACAAGCTCAGAATCTTAGCCACTGAGCCCCCACGTCCCTTAAACAGCCTTAAATCATTGCAATTTTTTAAAGTGCAACGAACAAATTCCACTTCAAGCAAAGCGCAAGCAGTGTTTTCTCAATAAATTCAGAGTAAGTGCTACCTTTTTAAAACACTATTAAGGAGACCAAAGGACCAAGAGCCAATCAAATTATGTTTTTCTACCTTCCGAGTTAACTGTTAATTACATTTATCTAATTATCCAGCAGATCAGATGTTTGGTGTTGATTTGTTGATGAAGGAAGCAACTGGCAGCTGCTTGCATCTCATTAAGCCCGTTCTTATGTTAATGCCTTCCATAAAAATGAAATTAATTTCCATCAGCATTAGAAACATATAAGTCATGTATAATAAAGTCCAAAAAACAGGTGCATCCAGCTGATACGTTCCGGGACAAGCTACCAAATGCCATATATTTTCTAATAAGGCAGATTCTGGTTGTAAAAAGGACAGTCAAAAATCTGGCTGACTCAGATGTCCTGCAGGTACATACGTTGCTGAAAAACTAACAAGATGTTCATGGCAATTCGTGCCAAGGACATCTGCACCAGGGATGTGCTTCAAAAATTTCAGCAATGGGTTCTCTGCCTGGTTGCTGGGTGGGCGTGGCCATGGTGGGTGTGGCTTAGTCGGCCTTCTTCACTATGGCGGGGGCCCTGTTTTCACCTTCCCCAGGCTCCGGAGGCTTTCTGTCAGGCCTGCAGCCATCTTTTCTTTTGGGTCTTTGGCCTGCCACACTTTCTATTATTCTGCTATGCATTTTCTATTGTGGGGAAATGGGAGGGGAGATTGTACAGAGTTAGATGCTACGTAGCCATAACAACATTCTTTCTAGAAAGCCAAGGTCATCCTTTGTCTCTGCACCTCTGCACCTGACCGGAACTGGAGGGGTGGAACTGCCAGCATGGCAGTGGGAGATTGGACCATGTGATGGACTTGTGGGTGTGGGGGCATGATCTTGAACTTTCAACTGGGTGGGGAAAACTGGGAAGCTTTCAGATTCAGGTTTTCCCAGATGTGCCAACATGGCTCTCTTAATAAATTGGAACTTTGATCAATACTTTGCCTTGGACTCTGATTTACTTTTAGATGCTATTTGGTGAAGCGGGCAGGGCTTTGTGAGGCAAAAAAATGCTGCATTCAGTGTATAAGACACACCCAGATTTTCAGCCTCTTTTTTGAGGGAAAAAGTTGTTTCTTATACTCCAAAAAATACGGTATATCACTATGCATGTACAAAAACCTAAGAAGTTATACTATTACCATGTTTTTTGGGGTAAAAGGACGGTGATTCTTCTCCATTTTGTATATTCACTGGAGTGGTAGATACTTGCTGGAGTAAATTCTTGACAACTGGGCATGCTTGGAAGGCATTCCTTAAGGAAACATAGAAACACAAATACATGAAAATTAATATGAAGATATTATGATGGACTACAGGGTTGTTTAATTCCCTGGTGCAAATCACTTGATGTTTCTGCAGAAATAAAATATTTGAACAGGCACTGAAGCAACATTATTTTGTGCCAGCACTGCTAAACTTCAGTATTATTTACAAACATTTTATATTTCAAATACCAGGATTTGGGGTCAGAGCAAAGCTGTTTCTTATTTATGGAAATATAATGAAGTTGAAACGATTGAAAAATGAGCAGGGAAAATGATATATATGTTGATCAATTAAATACATAAGAATAACAAGAGAATTTGGGGACAAGGGTATCTCTAAACCATCAATATAACTTCCTTGTTAAAAAGAATAGACATAATGTGCCTTTTTTGGTGACAATAATAAACAAGAGTTAGCACTAAATAAGAAATGTACAGTTTTAATTTGTTTATAAACCACAATTCAAGAAGGTTCTCTTTAATCAGAAACTTGAAAAGATATCCACACATGATCATGATTTAGCCTTACATGTGTGCTAAACCTATAAGTATATGTTGACTTCTGGCTAAATCCCTTTCTACAGTTGTCACAATTCCCGCATTAGTTTCGATTTCTGACTTAAAAAGAATTTGTGAAACATTGATTATGCAGCTTTTTCTATTATTCCATTGTTGCATGATAGACAGACAGACAGACAGACAGACAGATATAAATGTTATAGATAGATGATAAAGATAATGATAGATAGATCGGATAGATAAGATATATTAGAGAGATAGATATAAATGGTATAGATTAGATCGATTAGATAGATAGATAGATATAAAATGATATAGTTGATATAGTTGATATAGATGATATAGATAGATAGATAGATAAAGATATAAATGATATTGATAGCTGATATAGATTAGATAGATAGCTATAAATGGTATAGATATATAGCTATAGATGATATAGATTAGACAGACAGACAGACAGACAGATAGATAGATAGATGATATAGAAGATATAAATAGATAGCTATAAATGATAGATAGATCTAGATAAAGATATAAATGATATAGATAGCTGAAATAGATTAGATAGATAGCTATAAATGATATAGATATATAGCTATAAATAATAGATAGATAGATAGATAGATATTATAGATGATATAGATGATAGATAGATAAGAGATAGATGATAGGATAGATAGATAGAAATTATAGATGATATAGATAGATAGATAAGAGATAGATAGATAGATAGATAGATAGATAGATAGATAGATAGATAGATAGATAGATAGATAGATAGGGACGGACGGACGGACGGACGGAAGATAGATGATAGAGATAAATGATATAGATATATAGATGATAGATAGACAGACAGACAGACAGACTGACAGAGATAAATAAGATGGAGATAGATGATAGATACACAGACAGACAGACAGATTTCACAAATGTTCTCTGGGAAGAAATATCTCCCTTAATCAGACTTACCTCTTGAACCAGATGCCAAGTCAGGCCATGATTAGTGGAGTATTCCAGTTTCACCTGATTGTCCATGTGGGGTGTGTACTGCTGGCCACAGCCCATCACCAAGTTGAATTGAATCATATACGATGCTCCAATTTGCATAGATTGTGTTTCTACGTAACGCATACTAGAAGCTAACTTGGAATCGCCCGTAAAACTGAAAAGAATAGGGAAAGAGGTAACTAATCATTTATGGAGTGGTTTCACAAACACATGGCATAACATAGGAGAACAAACCCACCAGGACAAGGTTCAGCAGTCCATCTTCATTTGAAAGACAAAGCCCACTCTTTTGAAGATAGAAAAGCCCACATTTTAGACATAGAGGACTGCTGGTTTGAAAGAGGGGTCAAAGAGGCCATCTTTGTCAAAATTGAACAGCCCTCTCTCAACAGAGGGGGAGGGATACGACATCATCTATCTCCGGTCGACCACACAGTCCTTTCAGCAGTTCCAAGAAGGCCCCACACCCATTTGCACTACCCAGGTGCCCTCGAGGGCACAGATAAATCTCCAAGCGGCCTCAATGACTCTCAGAGAGAGAGAGTGCTAAGACCAGATGACTGCAAGGAATATAAATCTTTTCATTCTCTATCATTGAGTCAGAACTGAAGAAGCTTCTGGGCTGAGAAGCGAAAGGTCTTCAAGGAAAAACAAGGAAGTCCAGTTCTTTTTGAAAAAGCACCTTTGAGACTCTTTTTTCTTGCGTGCCCTATCATTAAACAACTTAAACTAGTGGAAGAAATTAATCAAAAGGACAAAAAAAATCATCTTATATTTTCAGTCCACAGACTCCGCTTGTTCACGCAGTGCTAATCGGAACTAGCCCACAACTAAGCTGGGTTTCTATGAAAAATGGAAATAGAAACCTAGGCTGTATTGGGCTTCTGCCTTCAGCTATTACTAAACTGTGGCTTATAAAAAGAAAAGTAATATTGTTATCCACTGACATGATTTAAAAATGTGGTAGAGCAGGTTTTTAACTACCATATTATTCGGAGTATAACACGCACTTTTTTCCCTCCTAAAGAGGATGTAAATTTGGGTGTGTCTTATACACTGAATGTAGCCCTGCCCACCTGTCAGCCCCCACCCTTTGGCCTCTGCCTCCAAGCATTTTGCCTCCTTGCAGCAAACAGAAAACAGACTTTCAGTTTCAGCTTCAACACAGCCTGATGAGCACAAGCAGCTGATTGTCGGTTGGATCGGCCTCCCGACCATCAGCTGTTTCAGGCTTCAGGGATTGCCATTACCTATTGCTGCCTCCGCATGCCCCATTTTCGGCCTCCACACCCCATTTTCGGCCTCCACTTGCCCCATTTTCTACCTATTTCGATCCCCACCGCCTGGAACGGGTAGAAAATGGGGTGCACGGAGGCGGAAAATGGGGCACGTGGAGCTGGCAATAGCCTATGGCAATCCCTGCAGCCTGATACAGTTGATATTTGGGAGGCCTGACAATCAGCTGCTTGTGCTAATCAGGCTGTGCTGAAACTGAAACAGGCTGTTTGCTGTTTGCTGCAAGGAGGCAAATTGCTGGGAGGCAGAGGCAGATATTTTTTCTTTTTTGCCTCTCCAAAAGCTAGGTGCATCTTATACTTTGGAGCGTCTTATACTCTGAAAAATATGGCAATCCTTAAGAAAAAGACCTGCAGATCTAGGAGAAGGAACGTAGCATGTACCTTGGTAGGTTATAACTGTCTCAAAATGATACTATCATAATTTACTGATATTGTAAATCTGCACCTGCCATTAGAAAGTCAAAGTCCTGAACGAGCTGTCAGCCTATTAAAATTATTTGCAGTCCTTACAAGTCTTGAAAGAAAAATAACTAATTTTATATAGATTTTTCTATTCAGAATAAAACTGGAAAAAAGACATAATCTGCTTCAGAAGCCAGTTCTTTAATATTTTAAAGAACTGGCTTCTTAGGCAAACAGAAAAACAAATATCCTTCAGTAGTGACTTTTCTGAAAAATATTTTTTCATCAATTCTTTTTCATTCCTGTAGGCTTTTATGCACAGATTTATCCTATATAATTCAGTTGCATTGTAAACCTTAAGTCTTCAACCCGCCTTCCGCCAATAATTCCCCGAAGGACCCCGTGTCCTGCTGTTTTCACAGCTAGAATTTTAATACACCTGATTTATTTTTTTTATCAACAAGAATAAAATACAAAATAGGAAAACAGAGAAATGAACATCCAACACTAACCATGAGAAAAAAAATCTTGTGTACCAAAAGAAAGGGGGGAGCAGTGGTGGGATAGGACCGGTACACTCCGGTACGAGTGTACCGGTGCCTGCTGGGAGCACCAGATACCATTCCGGTATGGTGCTCTGGAGGGCCCGCCCACACTCCTTACCTGTATTTGAGCCGATCGGGACTTTCGCGCACATGCACGAAGTGTACAGCGCCTGCGTGACGCTCCACCGAGCAGTTGGAGCGCCGTGGAGCCATCGCAGAGCTGCCGCGGAGCCGCTGCGTAGCGTCGCGAGCGTTAAGTACGCATGCGTGCATTGTGTGCATGCATGTGGTGGACGTGCGGCCCCGTTGTACCGTACCAGTTGCAAAGTGAACTGGTGGTTAAACCGGTTGCATCCCACCACTGCATAATGGGTCTCTCCAACTATAATTATTCCAATTGGAATAATTGGAGGAAGAAGGGTTGAAGACTTACCGTAAGGTCTACAGCACAACTGAATTATTAAGATAATCTGTGCATAACAACCTACGGGGATGAAAAAGAATTTATGAGGAATAGCTATAAACTTTTTAAACAAACACGCTATTTTAAATAAACCAATATTCCTCATCTGGAATATTGGTTTATTTAATATTGTTCGTTTACGAGCTTATTTATTTAAAGTCTGTCTAATAATCAAATTGACCCAACATCGAATCATGATATATATGTAAAAAGAAAGAAAGAAAGAAAGTCAACAGGTTAGTCCAGTGATGGCTACCCATTTTGTTGTCGTGTGCTGAAAGCGTGCACCGACCTCCCTCCAGCCTCCTGGGACCAAAAATGGGCTGCGGGCGGGGCACTGCACTCCCCCACCCTCTCGGCAGATGCATGCGTGGCCCTCCTATCCCCACGCATGTGCACGTGACACCTCCGTGCCCCCTGCACATGCGCGCATGTCTCCCGCATGCATCCCCCATGCATGCATGGCAGACACCCAAAAAACAGCTGGCCAGTGGGCGGCGTGTGCGCTTGCGCAGTGGAGCTGAGCTGGTGAGACAGCTTGCGTGCCCACAGAGAGGGCTCTGCGTGCCACCTGTCGAACGGGTGCCAAAGGTTCGTCATCACGGGGTCAGCCCAAACATTGCACTAATCTTCAAATCCCTCTGTTAGCCATCTGTTGTTGTGTTTAACACGTAGAAAGTCCCCAAACAGCTTCCAGTGTCTTATAAAGTTGTCGAATTTTAATATACATCTGAAGAAACATATGCTTGGGATCAATCCGAAGACCTTCAGAAGGTAGCTTGATATACAGGCTGCATCCATCAAGGAAAGAGCAATCAAAATGCTCTTCCAGAAATAATGAATCCAGAGGAGGTTTGGAGATCAACGTTCTTCGGGGAACAGGTTGGGACTTGTGCGTTTAATTAAATGATGTGCATGTTCAGAAATCGTCAACTTCCATGGGTGTTCTCAAAGTAATCACTTCACCTGCAAGCTGTACGTTAATTGCTCCACTTGGGAACGATAGCAGAGCGAGTGCCAGCCAGTAATTGTGACTGGTGAGCCATAGAATGGGACTTTTACAATTACTGCACTTTGCAATCTATTTTTAAGCACACTGGTAAACTATATGGATACGAATGATCTGTGCCAGTCCAATCCAGCATACAGGGAGAAGCCACGTTATTGCAGTAAACTCAATCTTTTTAAAAAAACCAAAGTACGATTTGCTTTTTGTGTCATAGTTGAAAGGGATGCGTACATCTTTACAGGTTTCAACAGTGACAGGAAAGCTACTGTATTTTTTGGAGTATAAGACGCACCGGAGTATAAGACACACCAATGTTTTGAAGAGGCAAATAAAAAAAAAATGTAGGTAGGTAGATAGAGAGATAGAGAGGGAGAGAAAGAGAGAAGAATACAGTAGGTAGGTAGGGAGAGAGAGAGAGTAGGTAGGTAGGTAGGTAGGTAGATAGAGGGAGAGAAATACAGTCGGTAGGTAGGTAGGTAGGTAGAGGGATAGAAAGAGAGAGAAATACAGTAGGTAGGTAGGGAGAGAGAGAGTAGGTAGGTAGATAGGTGGAAGGATAGAGAGAGAAAAGAGTAGGTAGGTAGGGAGAGAGAGAATAGGTAGATAGAGGGCTAGAGAGAGAGAGAGAGAGAGAGAGAAATACAGTAGGTAGGTAGGTAGATCTTTCCAGGTGTATCCATGTGCTGGAGAAGGAAATTGCTGACAATCTGCAGCACCTAAGACTTTGTTTCTGCTGGCACAGCACTTGATCAATCTAATTCTCATCAATCACTTTAACTAAAGAGCTTTCCGAAAAGAAAAAAAAAAGTTTTTGCACTCTGCAAACCTCCCCAAAACGGCCCGTTTTTCGCGAATAAAATAATTATTTTTTTCAAATAAAAGGCATGAATAGCCTGGGGGGGGGGGGCGAGGCTTGCAGAGTGTTTCTGGAGGGGGGGCACAAAAAAGAGCAAAAAACGGCCCGTTTTTCGCCAAAAGAAATTGCATGCATAGTCTTATGGAGGCTTATAGAGTGCTGCTAGGGGGGTGGGGGGCAAAAAAGGTCCATTTTTTGCTCATTTCTGCTCTGTCCAGCCCCCAGGAGCTCTCTGAAAGCCTTCATAAGGCTATGAATCACCATTTTGGTGAAGGGGGCAGGGCTCCGGGAGGCAAAAAAATGCTGTATTCGATGTATAAGATGCACCCAGATTTTCAGCCTCTTTCTTGAAGAAAAAAGGTGCGTCTTATACTCCGAACAATACGGTATGCAGGAATCTCCAATTTTAGTTCTGGAAAGGTCAGTAATTCTCTGGATTAAATTTGTTGGAACTAGGAAGAGCTCTTTGCCCAATGGAATTCAAGAGGGGTTGGATTTAGACCAGGCCTGTCAAAATGGCGGCCCACGGGCCGGATGCCTCACATGCAGGCCAAGCCCACCCCAGCTCCACAAAGGCAAAAAAGGTGTGATATGTGTCATGATGCGTCCCATGATGTAATGGAATTTGACCCCCGTGAATCAGACCATTTGTGGGAAAAGAAATCTTAGGAATGAGAAAACAGATCCGATCTTTACCAAAGGATAAGGCTAAAAACTTGAAGCTGAAAGAGATTGCGGTGTATTAACTCAGGAGTACGACGAGACGCCTAGAAGATCATTATTATAGGGGGGGGTTTCCCCTCCCCATCCCTGAAAATGTAGTTGAGGATGACATGCTGTAAAATGATTTATAGCATATTGACTACCGTTCTTCTAATGAAAAAGCAATTTTGGGAGGGTTCCCAGGAGGACGTTTTGCATGCTCAGCCAGCAGACGCTCGCCGAGAGCCGAGAGAAGCAAATGGATACACAGCTGGGAGAAACCAACAATAATTAATTTAACTACCAGGCATTTGCTCAGACCTGATCTAAGTTAAAACAATTCCAGGGAGAAGCGGGAGGTCAGTGAAAGCCGTGGTTTGCATTTGACAAAGCTTGTTTACATCAGTGGTGGGATTCAAATTTTTTTACTACCGGTTCTGTGGGTGTGGCTTGGTGAGTGTGGCATGGCTTGGTGGGCATGGCATGGTGGGCCTTGCAGGGGAAGGATTCTACAAAATCTCCATTCCCTCCCCACTCCAGGGGAAGGATTATGCAAAATCCCCATTCCCTCCCCACTCCAGGAGAAGGATTATGCAAAATCCCCATTTCCTCTCCACTCCAGGGGAAGGATTCTGCAAAATCACTATTCCCACCGAACTCCAGGGGAAGGATACTGCAAAATCTCCATTCCCTCCCCACTCCAGGGGAAGGATACTGTAAAATCTCCATTCCCTCCCCACTCCAGGGGAAGGATTCTGCAAACTCCCCATTCCCTCCCCACTCCAGGAGAAGGATATTGCAAAATCCCCATTTCCTCTCCACTCCAGGGGAAGGATTCTGCAAAATCCCCATTTCCTCTCCACTCCAGGGGAAGGATTCTGCAAAATCCCCATTTCCTCTCCACTCCAGGGGAAGGATTCTGCAAAATCCCCATTCCCTCACAATCAACTGGGACTCGGGAGGCAGAGAATAAATGCGGGTGGGGCAGTTCCTTGACTGGGATGTTGTTTACTGTTCAATTGTTGGTCTCACATTAATTCTGGTGTTAAACTTGCTGCAAGCGGAGCTGGCAGCGGATTCGGACAGTGAGGAGGTTGGGGAGGAAGATGGGCCAATCCTGGAACCTGGAGAAGGCTCTGATGAGGGCTCTGTGTCGGAGGCAGAGAGGGGGTCAGGGCCGTAGGCCAGTTATCAGCTGCCCGGAGTTGGACATCAGTGAGGCAGAAGAACAGCTGGAGCCTGTTCCCATTGTGCGCATGCGCAGAGCTGCCAGATGAAAGGAACAGCTAAGGAACAGGGGTCGACTTGGGAGTAAGGCCACAGGTGGACGATGAATGGCCCCTCCCAGAGGAAATAAAAGAGGAGAGAAAGGGGAGTGGAGTTTGCAGGAGACCATTAGTTTGCTTCATTGGTTCGTGACTCTCCAAGGCTCCTTGCCAAAGTTTTGCAGATATCGGCCTGGCAGCTCCCCAAGCCAGATAAGGTCTGTGACTGTAAATCCTCCCTTGAAAGACGCTGCTGGATGTGAATGAGCAGAATTCACAGTCAATTAATAAAAGGGGTTTTTGTCAGGACAAGGAGTTTGCTTCATGCTCTCGGGAAGCCTCGGTCAGAACAAAACTATCGAACAGTAAACAGCAGACCAATCAAGGACCTACCAAGAAGAACACAACGCCCCCATCAATGAAAAGAGCAAGCCTTTTGTACATAAACAGAGAGCAAACCCCACTCCCTTCTAGCACTGATGATGTTACCTAGTAGGGTAACAAAACGTCTGCAAACCAACAGCCGACTTCAGATGGCACGAAGGGCTCCTGCGTCTTTTTGCCCATCAAAGCGGCCCAACATGGGGCCGTCAAAAGCTTTTTATTTGATGCCAATGGTTCCAGTCTGGCCTCCTTATTTCATCCTAATGAGCAGTGAGTATTTCCATTGTCCTTCTTAAAGCAGTTAATGCGGGTTTCAACAGCCTGGTTATTAGTGCCAGAACGCATCCTGTGATGTTTTCACAGCCAAGCCAATTCCTTTCAGTTTGAGAGATGAGGCATAAATCAAACCACCAGGCTGTTCCGAATGTCCTTGTTAATGAAAGACCCCAAGATGTTCGTTCTTAAACCTTGGGGTTAATTGTACATCTTTCCTCTCTAATCATTGTGACGGCAGCTTCTCATAGTAATTTACTTATAACTGGTAAATTCAGTGTAGGGTTATTACTGGCTCTTTGATATCCGAACCAAGATTTCTTTCAACTGTACTTTGGCAAAATGCTGTCAATTAACGAGAAATGAATTTTCAGCCTATGTACTCTAAAAAGCATCATTATACAAACCTAGCACAATGGAATAAAGGAAAAGGTTCCCCTTGCACATATGTGCTAGTCGTTCCCGACTCTAGGGGGCGGTGCTCATCTCCGTTTTAAAGCCGAAGAGCCAGCGCTGTCCGAAGACGTCTCCGTGGTCATGTGGCCGGCATGGCTAAATGCCGAGGGCGCACGGAACACTGTTCCCTTCCCACCAAAGGTGGCCCCTATTTTTCTACTTGCATTGTTCACATGTTTTAGAACTGCTAGGTTGGCAGAAGCTGGTACAAGGAACGGGAGCTCACTCCGTTACGCGGCGCTAGGGATTCGAACCGCCAAACTGCTGACCTTTCGATCGACAAGCTCAGCGTCTTAGCCACCCGTGATTTCTGCTACCAATTTGGGCAAACCGGACCGAAACTGGCTTAATACCACCTCTGTCATAATGATATATTTTACCAATTTATAGCAAACAAACAGGAATAATTTTGAAAGCCAAACTGAGGGCTGAACTAAATGAGAGATATGCATGATGATATTATATATGGTAGAGCTGAGATTATCAGGATAGAATTGGATTTATTTATGTGAAACTTTTATATAACTGCCCATCTTATAATCATCTCTGGCCAACTCCCAACCAAAAGTTAAAACAGCATAATAGCTATTGGTATTGGTATTTTATTATTTGTATGCCGCCCTTCTCCGGGAGGACTCAGGGCAGCGAACAATTCAAAGGGGAAAAAAAGGGGGAACATAAAAGACAAAATACAAATAATAAAAGTAGACAACAGTCGCACAACCATACATGTCGAGAGGGAACTCATCACCCCCAGGCCTGCCGGCAAAGCCAGGTTTTGACGGCTTTTCGGAAGGCCTGGAGAGAGGTGATGCTCCGAATCCCTGCGGGGAGTTCATTCCAGAGGGCCGGAGCTGCCACAGAGAAGGCCCTCCCCCGGGTAATAGCCAGGTGGCATTGGCTGGTAGACGGCACCCGGAGGAGGCCAACCCTGTGAGATCTAATGGGTCTGTGGGAGGTAATTGGCAGCAGGCGGTCTCTCAAGTACCGTATAAAAGTATACTTTTAACTATATTAAAAGTATAAATACTAAATTAAATGTTAATGGACAATATTTAATGATACATACAGGTGTGTTACGGGGGGAGGGGGGGATGCTCAGATATCTTACTTAACCGAATTAATTTTAGAACATGTCATAAAGGTGCAATGGTTTTGGAGATCTATTGAAATTGCAAATGAACGCCAGTTGGTGGTTGTGTCTTCTAATATAAATGATTCTAGATAAAAACATGTTTAAACAATGGTAACCAAATGAGAATTGTGGTACAGGGATAGTAAAATACATAACTTTTCTTTCTTTTCTTTTAAAATGTACAACATGATTTGAATGAAGTATATGTAAAGACTGTGGAAGAAACGCACGAATATATTTGTAACCAATCGATATGCTTTCAACAAGATGTAACGAAAGATGATTTTTTTTTTGTTTAACTAAAACAATAAAAACATTTCTCAAAAAAAAAGTATAAAAACTGAACACATTAAAATACAGGTAGTCCTCCAACTTACGACCACAATTAAGCCCAGAATTTCTGTTGCTAAGTGAGAAATTTGTTAAGTGAGTTTTGCCCCATTTTATGAATTGTCTTGGCACAGTTGTTAAGTGAATCGGGCTTCTTAATTGACTTTGCTTGTCAGAAGGTCAGAAAAGGTGATCATATGAAACACATACAAACACACAAACACACCGGGGCAGTGCAACCGTCATAAAAGTGAGTCAGTTGCCAAGCATCCAAATGTAAATCATGTGACTATGGGGAGCTGAAAAAGGTTCGCGAGTTTGCTTCCCCCACCCCACTTCGAATAGTCACTAAGTGAACCACGGCAAGTTGAGGACTAGCTGTATTTTGGAGGGTTT
Organism: Thamnophis elegans; assembly: GCF_009769535.1. Taxonomy (NCBI): domain Eukaryota; kingdom Metazoa; phylum Chordata; class Lepidosauria; order Squamata; family Natricidae; genus Thamnophis; species Thamnophis elegans. The sequence goes on from NC_045547.1 coordinate 78,330,785, forward strand.
GTGTTGCTTTAAGTAGTGTATTTCTCTGGTTTTGATATTAAGAAAATAGGTTAGAAGAATGTTGTGTAATTGCAATAATGGGGACTGATATCGCTCTGGCCAATGACTATAATTCAGTGTTTCTCAACCTTGGCAACTTGAAGATGTCTGGACTTCAACTCCCAGAATTCCCCAGCCAGCGAATGCTGGCTGGGGAATTCTGGGAGTTGAAGTCCAGTCATCTTCAAGTTGCCAAGGTTGAGAAACACTGCTATAATTGATTTGATTTGACAAAAGGCCCCTGTGGATGAATCTTAGGCATCTTAGCTTTTAGCAGAACTGGGACATAAAAAATATTATTAATCCATTAAATGGGCTCCTAAGGGATTCAGCTACACAGCTTAAACTAGACAATCTGTGATCTGTTGGGACATCCTTTCAGGAAATAGTTCCTGGCCAGATCCCTTAATGTCTTCAAGAGTGACAGAACTTCTAATGGCCTACCTTCACTGCAAAAGTTGGGAAATATCCAGAGACGTATCTGCCGTGAAAACAGCTGACGTAGAACTGTGTAGCGCAGTCAAATATAAGCACAGGAAATGTTTTAGGGCGTTTTCCAGAATGCCACACACTGGTTTATGACAGCAATAGTAATTGTGCTTAGACTTATATACCGCTTCAGGCGGATTTATGGCCCTCTCTAAGCGGTTTACAGAGTCAGCCTATTGCCCCCAACAACCCTCACTTTATTGACCTTGGATGGATGGAAGTGCTGAGTTCTTCAGCATTTCCTCTTTTTTTTGCCCAGGATCTCAAGCCATGTGGTCCTGTCCACCATTAAACCATCTTTGCAAGCAACTTCCATGAATCCAGTGTCTTTCCCCCCCCCCACTTGGAATTGACCCAAGAAGTTCGGGGTCATATGTACGTCAGAACTGCTCACATCTGGGTGAATCGCTTAGGTCCTGTTAGACCGAGCGGATAACGAATACAGAGAATTGTTCATTCATCATGTTTTAAAAGGTGTCGTGTTGAAACCCGTCAGCCTGATTTAATTTGCACGAATAAATTACCATAAATGAAGAAAACCAACACAGTTAATTATTCTTTTCATTTCAATCTGTGATGGGTTCGGGAGAAAGTTCCAGAAATGTTGCAAGCAGGGAAATTGTGTGGACGCACACCCAAGATAAATCGCATTCCCATCGCATCCCCATGTTAAATTTACCCCTCATTACTTATAGGTCACCGCAGACAATTGTCGCTCATGTTTGAACCCTGGGGAAAATTCTAATGAACAACCTGGAAGACAGTTGCAGAAATCAATTAGCCTACTCATTACTTACTCATCATGCCTTTATGGCCCTCACTTAAAAAAGATTTGCAGTCTTTTCCTCGGAATATATTATAGGTAGCTTTCGACACACGACAGCAATTGAATCCCAAAATTTTATACTGCCAGGTATGAAAATTGTGCATTTTGTGAATTTTGCTCCATTTGACAAACCTTTCTTGCCACTGTTCTTAAGTCAAGGATTGAAGTCATTTAGTTAATAACACAGCTGTTGAGTGAATCTGGCTTCGCCCATTGACTGTGCTCGTCAGAAGGTCACAAAAAGGGGATCGCATGACCCCGGAACCAACCGTCATAAGTATGAGTCAGTTGCCAAGCGCCTGAATTTTGATCACGTGACCATGGCGGTGCTGCAACGGTTGTAAGTGTGAAAAGAGGCCCCAAACCAGTTTTTTTCGGTACCACTGTAACTTTGAACACTGAATTGTTGTCAGCCGGGGGGGGGGGGGAAGGGGGGTACTGTCTGCTTGCAACTTCTATGCAAGTCATGAGCAATATAATAGATAGACAGACAGACAGGCAGGCAGGCAGGCAGGCAGGCAGGCAGACAGACAGATGATAGATAGAGATAGATAGGTAGGTAGGTAGGTAGGTAGATTGATAGATAGATAGATAGATAGATAGATAGATAGATAGATAGATAGATAGATAGATAGATAGATGATAGAGATAGATAGATAGATAGATGATAGAGATAGATAGATAGATAGATAGATAGATAGATAGATAGATGATAGAGATAGATAGATAAGAGATAGATAGATAGATAGATAGATAGATAGATGATAGAGATAGATAAGAGATAGATAGATAGATAGATAGATAGATAGATAGATAGATAGATAGATAGATAGATAGATAGATGATAGATAGATAGATAGATAGATAGATGATAGAGATAGATAGATAGATAGATAGATAGATAGATAGATGATAGAGATAAATAGATGATAGATAGATAGATAGATAGATAGATAGATAGATAGATAGATAGATAGATAGATAGATGATAGAGATAGATAGAGAGAGGAGAGAAATGATAGATAGCTATAGATAGATGATAGATAGATAGATAGATAGATAGATAGATAGATAGATAGATAGATATATAGCTATAGATAGATGATAGAGATAGATAGATAGATAGATAGATAGATAGATAGATAGATAGATAGATAGAGATGATAGATAGATGATAGAGATAAATAAATTGATATAGATAGATAGATAGATAGATAGATAGATAGATAGATAGATAGATAGATAGATGATAGAGATAGATAGATAAGAGATAGATAGATAGATAGATAGATAGATAGATGATAGATAGATAGATAGATAGATAGATGATAGAGATAGATAGATAGATAGATGATAGAGATAAATAGATAGATAGATAGATAGATAGATAGATAGATAGATAGATAGATAGATGATAGAGATAGAGAGAGAGGAGAGAAATGATAGATAGTTATAGATAGATGATAGATAGATAGATAGATAGATAGATAGATAGATAGATAGATAGATAGATATAGCTATAGATAGATGATAGAGATAGATAGATAGATAGATAGATAGATAGATAGATAGAGATGATAGATAGATGATAGAGATAAATAAATTGATATAGATAGATAGATAGATAGATAGATAGATAGATAGATAGATAGATAGATAGATAGATGATAGAGATAGATAGAGAGAGGAGAGAAATGATAGATAGCTATAGATAGATGATTGATAGATAGATAGATATAGATAGATGATAGAGATAAATAGATGATAGAGATAAATAGATAGATAGATAGATAGATAGATAGATAGATAGATAGATAGAGAGATGATAGAGATAGATAGATAGATGATAGAGATAAATAGATAGATAGATAGATAGATAATAGAGATAGATAGATAGATAGATAGATAGATAGATAGATAGATAGATAGGAGAGAAATGATAGCTATAGATAGATGATAGATAGATAGATAGATAGATAGATAGATAGATAGATAGATAGATAGATAGATAGATATAGATAGATAATAGATAGAGAGATGATAGATAGATAGAAATACAGATAGGTAGATGATACGAGGTATAGATAGATATAAATAGATAGATAGACAGACAGACAGACAGACAGACATAGGTACACACACACGGAAATATTTAAAGAATTGTAATCTTTACTATGAAAACAAAAAGTTTACCCACAGCAGAAGATTCAAAGAAAGGGACTCACCAAAGTGTCCAGTCATGGCCACAGTATGGTTGAACATTCCCCAAGTAGAATCCAAGGGACTGAGTAACTTCCAACAAGTTGGTGAAGTCCAGGCTAATGCTATTGAAAAGCACGGAGGTCATGATGATTTCATCAATGGCCCAAACATCTTCACCTTGAGAAGAATGGTATGGTTGCCACCATCGGAACTGAATGCCGAACTGTCTTGCATCTTCGGGCAATTCCACCGAAATTATCCTTTAAAAAAAGAAAGAAATGGATTTATGGAAATTGCCTAGTTACAGAAATCGCTAAGATGATTCTAACGCTTCGTACTATAAGCAGTCCTCAACTTACAACGGCAACCAAACCTGAATTTCTTTCCTCTAAGTCATATATTTGTTAAGTGAGTTTTGCCCCATTTTACCACCCTTCTTGGCATGGTTGCTAAGTGAATCACTGGGGTTGTTGAATTAGTCACATCGTTGTTAAGTGAATCAGGGTTCTCCACTGACTTTGTCAGAAGATCACGTGACTGCAGGACGTTGCAACCGTCATAAATATGAATCAGTTGCCAAGCTCCTAAAATTCGATCGCTTTCACTGTGGGGATCCTGCAATGGTCGTTAAGTGTGAAAATCGGTCGTGAGTCAGTTTCTTCAGCGCCATTGTAACTTGGAAGGGTCACTAATTGAACTTTTGTAAGTCGAGGACTACCTTGCATTGTATACAGTAACTACTAAGTTTATAAAATGATACATTAAACAGATTGGCTTATCCAGTAAGGGACATTTGTCTGATTATTGTCTCTTTGTAGTAAATGTACTGTGTACTGTATTTTAAGGGACGCACGCGGTGGCTCAGTGGCTAAGACGCTGAGCTTGTCGATCAGAAAGGTCAGCAGTTCAGTGGTTCGAATCCCTAGCACTGTGTAACGGAGGGAGCTCCGGTTACTTGTCCCAGCTTCTGCCAACCTAGCAGTTCGAAAGCATGTAAAATATACAAGTAGAAAAATAGGAACCACCTTTGGTGGGAAGGGAACAGCGTTCCGTGCGCCTTCCGTGTTTAGTTATGCCGGCCACATGACTATGGAGACGTCTTCGGACAGCGCTGGCTTTGAAACAGGGATGAGCACTGCCCCTAGAGTTGGGAACGACTAGCACATATGTGCGAGGGGAACCTATACTTTTACTGTATTTTATTTTATCAATCAACTACTACTACTACTACCACCACTGCACAAACTGACAAACTGGCTCTCTTGTCTTTAACAGAGTTTCTCTATTAGAACTGCAATAATTGGTTTTATCCACTAGATGGCAGCAAAGAGATCCAAGAAAATCTGAACCCATTTCTGCCATCTCCTGGTTAAGATTTTTTTTTCAGCCCACATAGGACAACCTTAACTTTAAGAGGTTAAGAGCTGAATTTTCCAGGCTCGAGAAAGGGGAAAATGAGGATAAAGACAGAATTGTTAAGTGCCTCAGGCTGTATTTCTAACCAGGTTAATATTCCTATGTAAAGAGTGTTAAAGAACAGATAAAGAATGGTGGCTGGAATTGAGTACGTCTAGTTTAATGAAAAGAAGGACTAGGGGTGATATGATAGCACTGTTCCAATTTTTGAGGGGCTGCCACAAAGAAGAGGGGATCAACTTGTTTTCCAAAGCAGCAGAAGGCAAGACGAGAAGCAATGGATGGAAACTAATTAAGAAGAAAGAACTTCGGACAAATTTTTTGACAGTGAGAACAATCAACCAGTGGAACTGCTTGCTTCCAGAAATTGTGGATTCTCCAACACTGGTAGTTTTAAGGAAGAGATTGGACAAACATTTGTCTGAAATGGTATAGGGGCCGTGATGGCTGATTTCGGCCTTCATTTTCGGCCGTTTTTTGCCCTCCGGAGGCTCCCCTGAAGCTTCCAGAGGGCAAAAAACAACCCAATACGGAAACAGGAAGTCCGGGAACTAACTTCCTGTTTGCACATTGGGCAGTTTTTCTCCTTCCCGCGGGCCTGGGGTGGGGTGGGGAGGCCATTTTTGCCCTCCCCAGGCTCCTAGAAAGCCTCTGGAAGTTGGGGAGGGCGAAAAGCGGATCCACCGTGCCATCACACGCATATGCGCGGGGGGGAGAGCATGCATGCGCATGACCCCCCCCCATATACCCCACTTTGGCACACAATGGCAAAAAGGTTTGCTATCCCTGGTATAGGGTTTTCCTCCCTTAGCAGGAGGTTGGACTAGAAGACCACCGTCCCTCCCAACTCTGTTATTCTGTTATCTTCACTATTCAACATCGCACTACATTTTAACTCATTTATTCTTGTCCTGCTTGCATGTTTGGGAAGATTTATTTTGCAATAAAAACCTCAGTTTGTCGTCAGGGCTAAAGACAATATTTGTTAAGGTTTTCGGCATCTTTTTTTTGCAGATGAATAATACATAATCTGTACATGATCTTGAATTTCTGTCCTGGAACTATTTCTTTCCCTCTACGTTTAAATTACTCCGGGAAGAACAGGGCTGGATATCTTGATGAATTGATATTGATATTGATTGTTTCCTGATTGCTTATTTGCACCCTATGACTATCATTAAGTGCTGTACCTTATGACTCTTGATGAATCTATCTTGTCTTTTTGTGTACACTGAGAGCAAATGCAGCAAACTATTCTATTCTATTCTACCCTACCCTACTTTACCCTATTTCTATTCTATTCTATTCTATTCTACTATTGTATTGTATTGTATTGTATTGTATTCTACCCTACCCTACCCTACCCTACTTTACCCTATTTCTACTCTACTCTAGTATTGTATTGTATTCTACCCTACCCTACCCTACTTTATGCTATTTCTACTCTACTCTACTCTACTCTACACTACTCTATTCTATTTTACTCTTGTATTGTATTGTATTGTATTCTACCCTACCCTACCCTACCCTACTTTACCCTATTTCTACTCTACTCTACTCTACTCTTGTATTGTATTGTATTCTACCCTACCCTACTTTACCCTATTTCTATTCTATTCTATTCTATTCTATTCTACTCTTGTATTGTATTCTACCCTACCCTACCTTACCCTACTTTACCCTATTTCTACTCTACTCTACTCTACTCTATTCTATTTTACTCTTGTATTGTATTCTACCCTACCCTACCCTATTTTACCCTATTTCTACTCTACTCTACTCTACTCTACTCTTGTATTGTATTCTACCCTACCCTACTTTACCCTATTTCTATTCTATTCTATTCTACTCTTGTATTGTATTGTATTCTACCCTACCCTACTTTACCCTATTTCTACTCTACTCTACTCTACTCTACTCTACTCTACTCTACTCTATTCTTGTATTGTATTCTACCCTACCCTACCCTACTTTACCCCATTTCTACTCTACTCTACTCTACTCTACTCTACTCTACTCTTGTATTGTTTTGTATTCTACCCTACCCTACCCTACCCTACTTTACCCTATTTCTACTCTACTCTACTCTACTATTGTATTGTATTGTATTCTACCCTACCCTACTTTACCCTATTTCTATTCTATTCTATTCTATTCTACTATTGTATTGTATTGTATTGTATTCTACCCTACCCTACTTTACCCTATTTCTACTCTACTCTACTCTACTCTACTCTACTCTTGTATTGTATTGTATTCTACCCTACCCTACTTTACCCTATTTCTATTCTATTCTATTCTACTATTGTATTGTATTGTATTCTACCCTACCCTACCCTACTTTACCCTATTTCTACTCTACTCTACTCTACTCTTGTATTGTATTGTATTCTACCCTACCCTACTTTAGCCTATTTCTATTCTACTCTACTCTACTCTACTATTGTATTGTATTCTATTGTATTCTATTGTATTCTATTGTATTGTATTGTATTCTATTCTATTCTTCTATGAACAGATTTTCTTACATCTTCGTCATTCTCTGCTAGGGACTTTTGACAATGTCAAGTCCTTGCCCCACACCCTGAAGACAAGACTCAACTGTCAATCAAGTCGGATTTTGTCAACAGAATGAAAGCAAGCACCATCCTGTTCTTATTTGGGACAAAAACTGTATTGGCGGGAGCCTCTATTTTCCTTTTTTGTGTGTGCCAGTTTGTACCAAAGTGTGCTGGCAGAGAGCACAAAGCACATATTTTATGCCTTGATTAAGCAATTTTCTTTTATATGTTGTTTCAACCGTGGCAGGAATTGGAATGAAGCTCCATTCTCAGTCTGGCGGGGAGTGGAACGGTACCCAACACGAATATCCAACCAGAACATTAATTCTAGTGAGGAAGGGGACAGTCAACAGTCTTCTGCTGCGCGGTTGGTGAGCCAGGCCCACCAGAACTCCCCTGGCAGCTGTGACAACACAACCTAGATTTGATGAAGTGTGAAGAAATTAAGAATAATATTGAATTTCCAGGCGCAATTACGGAACACAGCCATGGGGATGATACATTAATTGCCATGGCAATGGCATCTTTGAGAATGTTCCATAAATCAATAACAGCAGATGCCCGCCTGAAACATGCAGAGGCAAAGGATGAGGCATAACACATGAAGGATGTTTATTCCCCATCAATGTATAATAAAATATTGGCAAAGGAACTTTAAATATCCTACCAACCTTGTCTTTCTACCTCCCTCCCTCAAATAAAAGTCTGTAAATCAAGTAGGAAGGGGGACTAGTACAAAATAAATTCATACATTAACTCCACATCTTTCCTTTTTTTAATACATATTTTTATTTCCATTTTCATAACATACAATCACATGTATACTATACATAGCCAGTATCATATAGTATTAAATAATGATTACATCATTCCTCTTGTCCTCAACGCCCCAAAAAGATTAACAACCCATTATTAGCTCTTCTACTCTCCATACACCTCTTTCTTCTACCTCTCTCTTACTTCCTATCTTCCCTCCATCTTCCTTTCCTACTCTACTTCCCCTTCCTTTCTCCTTCTCCTCTCTCTACATTCCACTCCTCCTTATCCTCATCCTCCTCATCTCCCCCCTTACCCTCTCTCCTATCCCTCTCTTCCAGGGGTGGGTTTCTCGCCCCGTTCCAACCGGTTCGGTTGGAACGAGGCCGGCGGCGTCCTCGCGCACGCACGTGGCGTCCTCGCGCACGCACGCGGCGTCCTCGTGCACGCACGCGGCGTCCTCGTGCACGCACGCGGCGTCCTCGTGCACGCACGCGGCGTCCTCGCACACGCACCGCGCGCATGCGTACTAGCGTCCGCACGATGCTCCAGCTGCTCCTGGAGGATCGCGCAGGCGCTGTATGCGTTCTGCGCATGCGTAGAAGCGCAGAATTTGTAAAAACCGGGTAAGGAGCGGGCGCGGGTGTGCGGGCGCGCGCAGGCATGGGGGGGGGCTTCGCCGTTCCCGGAAGTTACTTACTTCCGGGTTCGGCGACCAACCGGATCGCAGGGACCGGTGCAAACCGGTCGAAACCCACCCCTGCTCTCTTCCCACCTTTCTTCTCCCTTCTGCTTCCCACTCTTCTTCTCATTGGTGTATTTCCGCTTCCATACTACTCTACTTCCCCTTCCTTTCTCCTTCTATTCTCTCCCCTTACCACTCCTCCTTATACACCTCATCTTCCCCCTTCACCCTCTCTCCTATCCCTCTCTTCCTATCTTCTTCTCTCCTCTACTTCCGACTCTTCTACATCCTGTCCTTCCCTCCATCATTTTCTACTGGGACATCTTTCCCTTGTTGGGTCTGACAATAACCACAGTATGTTGTTATTCTTTGTGCTGCCACAACTTTGCATCTTTGCTTGTGAAGGAGGAACACACACACAACACCTTAAAAGGTGCTTTTTATGCCTCCTTTGTGAACTTCGGTGGGTGTGCCTCAAGAGCAACGTGTGATATCACGTTTATTACTGAGGGAGGATGTGTTAATTGATTAGCGAGAGACCAAATGGTGAAACTGAAGGAGTAATTTTGAGAGACAAGCGTGCGGAAGAGGGGGAGAAAAATATTTCAGGCAATTCAATGGATCTGGGGGAACTAGTGGGTGGTGTGGTTTGCTAACATGTTGTGAGTCAAGTTCAGCCATGAAAAACAAAGATCATTTCTAACATCCCACACTTCATTATCCATCCAACACGAGGAATGGAGAGGAAGAAAGGGATTTATCCTCTCCCCCCCAAAAAAGAATGAAAAATCTAAGACAGGAGTTTCACAAGACTTTGGATTCATTGTTAAATATACATTCCCTTTCACAATGCACCTCCTCATCCAGGTGTGTAGGAAAATATTATATTTAGGTGGGGGGGAAAACTGTGAGAATTTTACACTTGAAACGCACATAACAGAATAAGCAAATAACAGAATAATAGGATTGAAAGGGACTTCTCTAAATCCTTGCACAAGCAGTAGACCCTAGAACATTCTGGACAATGGCTGTCCCGTCTTCCCTTGAGAACCTCCAGTGATCCAGCACCCATAACTTCTGGAGGCAAACAATTCCACTGATGAATTGTTCTCACTGTCAGGAAATTACTCCTTAGTTCTCGATTGCTTCTCTCTTTAATGATCTTCTACCCATTAGTTCTTGTCCTGCCTGAGGTGCTTTTGAGAATAAGTTGACCTCCTCTTCTCTGTGGCAGCCTCTCAAATACTGAAAGACAGCTCTCATATCACCTCCTTCTCTTCTCTTCTCTTCTCTTTCTCCTTCCCCTCCTCCTTCCCCTTCCCCTTCTCCATCCCCTTCCCCTCTTCCTTCCCCTTCCCCTTCTCCATCCCCTTCTCTTTCCCCTTCTCCATCCCTTCTCCACCCCTTCTCCTCCTCCTTCCCTTTCCCGTCTCCTTCCCCTTCTCCATCCCCTTCCCATTCTCCTTCCCCTTCTCCATCCCTTCTCCATCCCCTTCCCCTTCTCCTTCCTCTTCTCCATCCCTTCTCCATCCCCTTCTCCTCCTCCTTCTCCTTCCCTTTCCCCTTATCCTTCCCCTTCTCCATCCCTTCTCCATCCCCTTCTCCTTCCCCTTCCCCTTCTCCATCCCTTCTCCATCCCCTTCTCCATCCCCTTCTCCATCCCCTTCCCCTTCTCCTTCCTCTTCTCCATCCCTTCTGCCATCCCCTTCTCCTCCTCCTTCTCCTTCCCTT